>NC_058101.1:30296590-30600909 GCF_020171115.1 Neogale vison
TTTTGAAAGAATTTTACTATAGGGAAAACAAAATAGGGCAGTAGTTGGATGAGAATACGGAATAAAGGTTCATGTTTTTGAATGAAGGAGAACTTTCAGAATGCTTTTATGCTGATGAGAATGATTTAGTAGCTACTAAAAATTTGATTATGGGAATCAGGGGTGAATTGCTAGAGCCATCATACTAAGTAGGTATCAGGAAATGGGATCTAGTGCCCAATTAGAGAGGTTGGTGGATAAAGGGCATATTTCATCCACAGCAGCAGTAATGAAGGCAGAATACATGGACGCTGATGCAAACAAGTAGGGTGAGTTGCTTTGGTAGGTTATATTCTAGTTGCGTATATAATTTTTAAAGTAACAGAGAGGTATCTGGATGGCTCAGTCGGTTAAGTGTCGACTCTTGGTTTTGGTTCAGGTCATGATCTTAGGGTTATGAGATTAAGCCCTGAGTCAGGCTCCTTGCAAAGTGGGGAGTCTGCTTGAGATTCTCTCCCTCCACCTCCCCCTGCCCTTTCCCCCTGCTCACTCCTTCTCTTTCTTTCTCAAATAAATAAATAAACCCTTAATTTTTAAAGTAACAGAACTATCATCATCTGAGTGTGACACTAAGAAGAGAGATATTAAAAAAAAAAAATCCAAGATAAAAAAGAGAGTTAAAAAGTTAGCAACACTAGGACCTATGTGAAATTTATTATCCTGATTTTAAAATAAGACCCATCGGCATAATTGTGACTTTCTCTCCAGCCACTATCGGTTCTGGTGTGGCCTCAGGCACAGATAGATAGAAATTGAATATAGATAAGATTTGTTTTCCTTTTTCAGATAATATCCATGAAGCAAGAGAACAGTATTATTCTATTCATCCTCACGAACCAGGGAATCTTGATTTTATAAGAAGGAAGAGAAGACATGGGTATAGGAAAAAGAGAGGTAATATGTATTCTGTATTATAAGTCTCAAAGGGTCTATATATTATAGGAATGAGTGTACAAAGATAGTGAGATGGAATATTAGTGGGTTAGGGACATAGAATGGGATACTTGAGAGGTTGCAGTAACTTAAAATAACCGATATGAAAGAATGACTATGTGTGGCTGAACTCGGAAAGAAAAAATTATCCTGGAACAAGGCACTCAGGCACTAAGAGTTCAAGGTATTAGAAACATTACCTTTATGAATGGAATTCAAAAAAATGTCCTTGTGATCTATAGATTGCTCAAAAAGTAGGAATGGGAGGTTTTTATATATACCATTGATGAAATTCAGTCTGTATGTTTATAGAAAAGGAGCAAGAATGACTTGGAAGCAAGACTGAGGAGTAAGACGGAGGATGACCCCAAATACAGGCCCAGTGGTATGGAGGGTATGGAAAAAATATATGCCTTGGGACATTTTCATGAGAAGCAGTATCCTCAGGGTACTGCTAAATTTTAATATAATAATGATCAATGTTAATCTTTAAGAGGATGATACGGTAGGTTAGTATTTCCAAATAAGATCTTTTAACCCCATTAATTTTTGTGCTTCTCATGAAAATAATGTTACACACAATAAACTCAAGGCAGCCTAGTATAATGGTAAGACTGTAGGCTCTGGAGAAAGAACAGGCTGAGTCTGATTTTCAACATTTCATATGACAAATATGTGACTTTGGGCAAATTGCTTAATGTCATTGTGACATTGTGCTTTGGAGAATGATGCTTTTAGAGTCTAAGGTTTCAAAGGTACACCTCTATGTCTTCCCAAATCAAGTTCTTTCATAATTCCTTAGGCATCTAGATACATGGGAATCCTAAAAGGAGGATTTCCTTATTTAGGAGATGGAAGGGGAGGGCTAACATATCTTATGAAGAAAACTTTTGAATTCTAAGACTCTCACATAATGCTAACAATGTCAGTGTCATCTGTGCTTCTAAAGACATTCTTTTACAGGGACAGAACTGAATATTTTGAACAAAAAGACTCTGCATCCCCTGGTGAGATCACTTCAGAATATTTAACACATTTGAGAAGAAAATCCTCCTATCTAAAGGGGCTGTAAGGTAAGCATGTAGCAGTGACTTAGTCTCTTCTTCCCAGCAGTGCTAGGAGCTAAGAGCAAGTGCCAGACTGTATAACATGAGTAAAATATCCAGTGCAGGAAAAGAACAAAGCCATTAGTTGGACAAAATTTTTGATCAGGATGGGAAAATTAGATCTTGGAGAACACAGAAATACTGAAGTACAATTCCACCAATTTTCTCCAAGTGTTTTTCTGCTTTATTTAGTTTTCTGTTTTTCATGGCTCATTTTCTGCTATTATTTAATAATTACACTGGTTGCACCTATTATTGTGATCTACATAAAAATCTCAAATTAAGACAAGATAAACTAATACATGTCATATACTGTACCCGATATTAATTGAAAAGAAAAAGTATAGCATTATAAGCGCAAATACAATATATTTAAAAGAGTAAGTGTATGAAAGAATTTCTTGGTTGTTCTGAGTTATAATTTTTATGTTTGTTTTGTTCATTCTAGAACATGGGTATTCAAAATATTTATACCCAGTGTGCCTATAAAAATATAAATCTGGATCTATCAGCCAATGAAGACATGTTTTCTTTATTTTGCATGCAACTCTAAATTTTAATAATTACAATTTCTCCTGGAATGAAAAAAAATTGTATTGCTACTGTTTTACCTGTACTTTATGTCATCATCCACTTAATTGCCGCAAATTGAGTGTCATTCTTTTTCTGAACTATGACAGAGGTAAAAATAATCTGCAACCACTACTGAGTTTTCATCTTAAAAAAAGCTTCTGTCTCTTTTCAACTCTTCTCTAACTGTTTTATTCTAAATTCTTTCCTGGATCATTAAAAGCATCCATTTGCTGATTTTTCTGTCTCCACCCTTGTTCTCAGACTTGCAGTAGCTATCCTACTCGTAGAGTGTTATAAAATACAAGTGAATCCTCTTTTTAAAGTACGCTTACTGTTTTTAAAATAAAGTTATGGAGGATGCTGTGTGATTTGACCACTATTATACTTTACACTTTTTAACCGAAGGATGTCATTTGTGTTTTTTCTGTATCTGACTTGCCTCACATACTGTATTGCTGGGATGTTCTCGCTCTGTCTTCTTCATCCCCTAACACATATCCCACTAGTCTAGTTCACCATTCACAACTCAACTTGACAGCAGTTTCTCCAGAAAGCTTTCTTTCTTTGAGTAAATAAGTTAGGAAATACATCTTCTTTGGCACCATGCCTTGAACAAACCAAAGGGAAGTAATCAGCCTATCTTCATCACAGAAATCTGCCTAAATTCCAGTTATAGAATTTGTTATAGAATGCTGTCAAACAAAAAGAAAAAAAATAGGTAAAGTAGGAAACACCATGTATTTACAGGATCTGAACCTTAAAACTACAGATGGACTGTGGGAATATGAACAAAGTACTCACATCATATACTAAAGAGATTTTTTTGTATCTTTTAAATAATGACTTTTTGTATAAAAGTTGATGTCAGTGACAGATTTACAATCACAATAAACTCAAACAACTACAAAATGTAATTGGTGAGTTGTGTCACTTTACATCTACACTTGTCCTGTTTTTTTTATATGCCATTTAAATATATAAAAACCAAAATGTTGACTATTTTTCTGTGTGAATGTGGAAATAGTCCTTCAATGTTATTTTAAATTACTTTACTGAATGTCAGCCAACTGTGGCTTCCCTTCCCCTTTTCTGTTCATGTAAAATGATAAAAATCAAATGTATGTTTTTAAGATAGTTTTTATTCTATTTCTTAGTTTGAGCTAACAATAGAAACTTGTTTACAATTAAGGGCTTTAGGCTGCTGTTGAGTATTGCATTCTGAAACAATTGATTGGAGACTTCATCTCTGAAAAGCAGGAATCTGATCAGAGTATTACTAGTGCCTGATTTCTAGTTCTCTTTATAGACTTGTTAAGAATTTTTGTTATAAAAATCAGTTTTTTAATAGCTTGTTTTAAATAATTTAAAAATAAGTATTTGACCTTTTTACATGACCAGGATTGCTTTGTTGAAATGACCTGTCTACTAAACTTAAAATATATATATTTTTTATATAAAATATATACAAATATATACAATAAAATATATATTTTATATATAAACTTATATATAACATATATATAAATAATAAATATATAAAAGAAAGGAAGACAAACTTTTATTTATATATAAAAGTTTTGTCTTCCTTTCTTTTTCCCTGGTTTCAAGCCACCCCAAGAAAATCAGACAGAAAAACAATGGTCTTTTTTTTTTTCTAATATGGAAAGAACAATGAACCTTACTCCAGAGTAACTTAAGTAGCTCTTCAATATCAATTAGTATTGTTTTCCTGGGCCCTAGACCTCAAAAGATTAATTACTGATACTGAAAATAAATTAGCTAATATTAAAAAAAAATTTAAAAGGACAAATGAAAACTTCAGTAGATGGGCTTAAATGAATTCAAATCACAATTTTGTAGCCATTCATCAATGTAAGGGGAATTTGTATAAAATATAGATATTGTGCACTTTATATGTCCAGTAAATGAGATTAGCATTGGACAACTAGAATGATTATAGAGAGATAAAGCCTTTAACTAACTAAATTATGTGCTAGTGTGAATATTTACTAACCAAATATTAATGTAAAAAATCTATTTAAAAACTGTATTAAATGCCATGTAGGAAACGAGTAGAGTATCACAAATGTAAATATCACAGGGACTTAAGACAATCAGAGAAAGTTTACCTGAGAAAATTATATTTAAGCTAAAACTCAAAAGAGAAGGGGGCAAAAAAACCAGAAAATGGGTAGGGGTACATTTACCAGGTGAAAAAATATATAGTGTTCTGTAGACTAAGGAAAGTTCAGAATAAGTAGAGCATGGGAAGGAAGGATGGCGAGTAAACTATGGGCTGGGTCATAGACATTCTTACAGGTCATAGTGAAAAACATTTTTTTTTTTCCTTCTGAGAACAACAATCAAATATAATCTGATATTTATTGATTTATTTCTCTAGAATCTTTTTTCCATAATTCTGTCAGCTGTCCCAGTTTTTATTTATGAATCTCCCTGACAGTTCATAAGGCTCAATAGTCTCCATTTTCTTGAACTAGGCATAAAGTATCTCACTAGTTTAATCATATCCATCAACATTCAACCTTTTGCTTGAACCCCTGGAAAGAAGAATTTCCTCATTTCTTCTGATTTGAACACAGAGAAATATAAGTTTGAGCTGCCACAGCCATCTTATGCATGTAAACATGAGAATGAAGCCTGTAGAAAAAGAAGAGAGCAAAGAGTTGGAGAATAGTTAGATCTTGACAGCGTTGTTGTATCTCAGTTCAAGCTTCATCTTGAATTTTTAAATATATTAAATAAAATTCCTACTTTAATTGGGGCATTGTTCATTTCTTTTTCATTCTAAAAAGACCTGATGCAAAAAATGTATTGGAAGATTTCAAGCAGAAGAATGGAATGACCTATTTTGATTTTTAATTTTTATTTTAACTAAATGAGATAAAACTTGAAGAAGATATCTGAGAGAGAAAAACTAAATTTAGGAATGGTTTTGGTAGTGGTACAAATAAGCTATGTTGCACAATTAAACCAGGGAGATGATGGTGGAGATGGGGGAATATCAATATGTTTAGGAAGCAAAATATATAGGGCACTGAAGTACACAGTCAAGTATTAGAATGAAGATGAATAACTCCTAGGTTTCCAAGCCTATGTAACTTCTGGAAACTTATCATTTAATAATTGTGGAGTGATAGACAAATTATATGGGATAGGATTTAAATTGAGTTTTAGATGTGTTGAATATATCCTTAGTATACTAAGAGTAGTTGCTGGGTAAAACCTGATATATCTAAATATATTTTGAAACCATTGGAATGTAAAAGAAAGAAAAAGAATAAAAGAGGGCAAGGGTATTAAAAAAAAATCAAGACAATTCTCCTAAACTAAGAAGATAGTATTCAAAATAGAAGAAATCTCTATATAAAAGAATGATCATTTTTTGAAATATGTAATAGAGTACATGCTTTTTGGCTGACAGAAAATGTGCCATAGAACTCAGAGATAATTATTGAACATCACTGTGCTCCATGCAGACTATCCAAAACTCAGTGTGTCTCTGGTTCACTGAGACTTTTAATGACATAATATGGGTATTTTAGGAAAACAAAAGCAGAAATGGTCACAAGGTTTACCCATTCTTCATTTCCATCATAATAATCACCTGAGAGATGTCAGATTGACCCACTATGCCAGAATTTGGTTCAAATGTTGAGACTAATGATATCACACATACTCAAAGAAGGAATGAAATGATTATTCATGTAATGAGGCTTTCTGTGGGGCAGGCCAGCCTTCCCAAGCATGTCTAAAAGAGGCTTCAGGTATCAGGAGTTTGCAAAGAAATGGGAGGAGAAGGGAAAGAGGAAATGTGGTGGCTTCGAAACTGTTAGCTGTCAGATATTAAAACACTGACTCTTGGGACGCCTGGATGGCTCAGTGGGTTAAGCCGCTGCCTTTGGCTCAGGTCATGATCTCAGAGTCCTGGGATTGAGCCCCGCATCGGGTTCTCTGCTCAGCGGGGAGCCTGCTTCCTCCCCTCTCTCTGCCTGCCTCTCTGCCTGCTTGTAATCTCTGTCACTTAAATAAATAAAATCTTTAAAAAAAAAAAAAACAAACAAACACTGACTTTTTTTTTAATTAAGTAAATCACTCACTTTAATAATGAATGATATATATCAAGAAAGATTATTCACTTCATTTCTAGGTTATCTAATGATGTTTGAATTTTGCTTATTGTAATATAATAGAATTTTTATAAAACACTGGACTCTTTTTTTTACAAGTTTTTGTTTGTTTGAGAGGGAGAGAATGAGAGAGAGGGAGAATGAGAGCACAAGAGGGGGAAAGTCAGAGGGAGAAGCAAGCTCCCTGCTGAGCAGGGAGCCCGAAGTGGACTTGATCCTGGGACTACAGGATCATGACCTGAGCCAAAGGCAGCCGCTTAATCAACTAAGGCAACCCACATGCTCCTAAAACACTGGACTCTTAACACTATCAAATACAATGACAAGATTATTGTCTGCTCTACCTCGAGATCTCTGTTTAAAGGTAGGAAACATGAATAGTCGATCTGACACTAAACTGGGGAATGGACTTGTTCATTTAGTGATGGGAATCCATTTCAGAGGAGGTTCCTAACAAAAGGGAGACGTTGTTAGTAACTTTCAAGGCTCTGTTTTGGGAAATGGGAATGAGAAGATTTTATGGACTGAAAATTTGTGTCCTCCCCAAATTCTTACGTTAAAGCATTTATCCCCAGTGTGATAGAATTTGGAGGGTGGGAACTTTGGGAAATAAATATGTCATGAGGACAGAGCCCTCATGAATGGTATTAGTGCTCCTATAAGAAGACAAGAGAGAGCCAAAACGATCTTGAGCATAAAAACAAAGCTAAAGATACTATATTTCCTGATTTCAAAACATATTACAAAGCTACAGTAATCAAAACACATACTTTAAAGATAATTTTTAAAGAACATTAAATAAATGACATATTTGGAAAAAAAACACAGTACTGGCATAAAAAAGATATACAAAAAATAGAAAACAGAAGGCCTAGAAATAAATCTGCACATTTACAGTCAACTGATCTTCAAGAAATATGCTAAGAACATAATGAAGAAAGGGTAGTCTATCCTTTCAATAGAGTATTGAAAAACATACACATGCAGAAGAATAAAATTGAAACCTATTTTACACCATACACAAAAATCATTCAAAATGGGCTAAAGACTTAAATGTAAAACCCAGAACTGTAAAACTACTAGAATAAAATATAGGGGGAAATCTTGAAATTGATCTTGGCAACATTTTTTTGGAATTTGACACCAAAGCGCAGGAACATGGGGCACCTGGATGGCTCAGACGGTTAAGTGTCTGCCTTCTGCTCAGGCATGATCCTAGGTTTCTAGGTTCAAACCCCAAATCAGGCTCCCTGCTCAGAAGAGATTCTGCATCTCTCTCTCCCTCTGGCCCTCTCCCTGCTCATGCTCTCTCTTTCTCTCCCTCTCAAATAAATAAACAAGAACTTATTTTAAAAAAGGGGAAAAAAAGTACGGAACAAAAGAGAAAGTAGATTATTGGGATTGCATCAAACTAAAAGAACTTCTGCACAACACAGGAAATAATCAAGAGGGAAAAGGAAACTTATGGAATGGGAGAAAAGAATCAGAAACTAAATATCTGATAAGGGATTAATATTCAAAATATTAAAATAAAAATTACAACTCAAAATACATACACACATACATACATAGCCCTATTAAAAAAATATAAAGGACCTGTATAGACATCTCTCCAAAAAAGTGCAAATCGCCAACATATACATGAAAAGGTACTCAGCATCACTAATCCCCTTGAAAATGCAAATCAAAACCATGAGATATCACCTCACACGTGTTGAAATGATTATTATAAAAAAAGATAAAAGATGACAAGTGTTGGCAAAGGTGTGAAGAAAAGGGAACTCTTGCACTGTTAGTGGGAATGTAAATTTGCACAGTCATTATAGAAACAGAACGAAGATCCCTCCAAAAATTAAAATAGAACTACCATTTGATCTAGCATTACTATTTCTGAGTATACATCCAAAGAAAATGAAGTCAATGAAATACCTGCCCTCCCATGTTCATTATGAGATTATCCATAATAGCCAAGATGTGGAAACAGCTTCGATGTCTGTCCAATACGAATGAACTAAAATATGTGTTATGTGGTTATATTGATTGGACATAGTTATAAATATTTAGATAAAGATATGTGGCTGAGTCTTCATTCCCCAAACCACAACTAGTGCAAAGAAATGTTGTACAGTGAAGGAAAAACTGATGTGAACCAGAGTCAAATGTTTTAGTATCCTAATTCCACATGTGCTTTTTTACATATCGAATTATGTGCCAAAAAATTATCATTGGTACAATTCAAGAAATGCTCAGCTTTTTGAAAAATATATTTATAGCCTCCCCATAAAGAGATGACCTAAGATTTCAAGCAGCTTTTGCATTCAGGACCAAGTCCAAGATGACTGGGTGATACATGGTAATGCCCCAGAGTCTGTGACTAAACAGTAGTTATCCATCACACAAAAACACCAAATGTTTAATGATAGAAGATAACAACTTTAATAAAATAAACACCTGCTGGAAAACAGTAATGTCATACATTTACTGTTTGTTACTCCATGCTATTATTATATTCTCTGATAAGTAATAACATGTAATTCTTACACAATCAGTGATGTAAGAGCGCCTGTAGACAATTTGCAATCCCTGTCTCTGCTTTCTGGAAGGATACCTATTTTCCAATATCCTTTGGGGTTAGGGTAGCCGTAATGTGTATCATTGTTTGGGGACTTTTTTGAGAATGAGTGGAAAATTATTTTAAATGTCCTTGGGGTGGCTCACTCAGTTAAGTGGCTGTCTTCAGCTCAGGTCATGGTCCTAGGATCAAGCCCCACGTCTGCTTCTCCTTCTCCCTCACCCTCTGCTCTTCCCCCCTGCTGTTGCTCTCTCTCAAATAAATAAGAAAAATCTTTAAAATTTTTAAATAATATGTCCTCCAGAAAACAGGGTAAGTGTGATTGTCTTTAGCCAACCACAATATATGATAACCTTATTTACAGTCCTATTCTAGATTCTGAGAAAATCTTCCTTTATTGCTGAAACTAAATAAGATATTTGATGATTTCTGGGGCACCTGGGTGGCTCAGTGGGTTAAGCCTCTGCCTTCAGCTCAGGTCATGATCTCAGGATCCTGGGATAGAGCCCCACATCAGGCTTTCTGCTCAGGAGGGAGCCTGCTTCCTTCCTTCCTTCCTCCTTCCTGTCTCTCTCTGCCTGCTTCTCTGCCTACTTCTGATCTCTGCCTGTCAAATAAATAAATAAAAAGTTAAAAAAAAAGATATCTTATCATTTCACGTGTTCTTGCTTTGTTTAACTTCCTGCAAGTTAGTGTCATCTTCCTTGAGTATTACTCTTTCAGATGCTTTAATTATTCTGTAATTACCAAAATCTCTGTATTACATTCCTTCCTGATAGAATTTTGTTTCCCTGATTGGTATCTAGAATATGGGTATCTTTATTTATCAATTAACAATTTGTTTTCTAATCCCTACTTTTTATTTCAGTTTTTTTTACTTCAATTATATATTTTTTCCATACAGTCTGTGTTTACTTTGTTTTGCTTTCCCATGCTTGTGCTTTTTCCTTCAAATACTGTAGATAGTTTGTAGGTTGCTTATAGATCCAATGGATACTACTGTTAACATGATTTTTTGATTTATCTAATTGAAACTTTTGACACTTTACTATAAACATTGAGGACCCCAACAACTTTTAAATTCATTCCACCGTTTATCATACTCTCTTTCTCCTAAATCTTCCACCTACCTTCCCACTGAGCAACCATTTCAGTATATTTAATAGTCTGCTTTTTTGTTTTCTTTTTTCTTTGTTCATTTGTTTTGTTTCTTGAATTCTACCTATGAGTGAAATTATATAGTTTTTGTCTTTCTGTGACTGACTTATTTCACTTAACATTATTCCTTCTAGATTCCTCCATGCTGTTTCAAATGGCAGGATGTCATTCTTTTCTACGGATCCGTGTGTGTGTGTGTGTGTGTGTGTGTGTGTGTACCACATCTTCTTTATCCATTTATCTCTGAATGGGCACTTGGCTATTGCAAATAATGCCACAATAAGCATAGATGTGCATATATCTTCACATATCCCCTCAAATTAGAGTTTTCATTTCTTTGGGAAAATACCCAGTAATGGAATTACTGGTTCACATGGTAATTCTACTTTTAGTTTTCTGAGGAAACTTCATACTGTTTTCCAGTGTCTGCTCTAGTTTTCATTTCCATCAAGAGTGCACAAGGGTTCTTTTTTAACCACATCCTTGATAACAATTATTTCTTGTGTTTTTTATTTTAGCATTTCTGACAGGCATGAAGTGATAGCTCATTATTTTGATTTGCATTTCTCTGATGATTAGTGATGTTCGGCATCTCTTCATAGGTCTATTGGCCATCTATGCATCTTCTTTGGAAACGTGTCTTTTCATGCCTTCTGCCCAATTTTAATTGGATTATATGGGCTATTTGATGTTGAGTTGTAAAAGTTTTTATATATTTTAGATATTAAACCCTAATCAGATTTATCATTTGCAGATATTTTCTTCCATTTACTAGGTTGTCTTTTTGTTTTGTTGATGATTCCCTTCCCGGCACAAAAGATTTTCATTTTGGTATATTCCTAATGGCTTAATTTTGCTTTTGTTTCCCATGCCAGAGAAGACATATCTAGAAAAATGTTGCTACAGCTGATGTCAAAGAAATTACTGCCCATGAATTCTTCTAGGAAATTTGTGGCTTTGGGTCTCAAATTTAGGTCTTTAATCCATTTTGAATTTTTGTCCATTGTGTAAGCACATGGCTCAGTTTCATTCCTTTGCATGTAGCTGTCCAGTTTTCTCAACACCATTTGTTGAAAAGACTATCTTTTCCCCATTGCATATTCTTGCCTCTTTTGTCATAGATTAGCTGACTGTGAAAATGTGGTTTTTGATCTGGGCTCTCTATTCTGTTCTGCCATCTATATGTCTGTTTTGGTTCTAGAACCATACCATTTTGATTACTAAAGCTTTTTAGTATATCTTGAAATTTGGGATTGTAATACCTCCAGTTTTGTTCTTCTCTTCCAAGATTGCTTTGGCTATTTGGGGCCTTTTATGGTTCCATACAAATTTTAGGATTTTTTTTATAATTCTGTGAAAAATGATGTTGGTATTTGATGGAGATTGCATTAGATTTGTAGATTGCTTTGGGTAGTATGGACATTTTCACAATATTCATTCTCCCAATTCATGAGCATGGACTATCTCTCCATTTGTTTGTATCATCATCAATTTCCTTCGTCAGTGTTTTATAGTTTTCAGGGTACAGTTCTTTCACTTCCTAAGTTTATTCCTAGGTATTTTATTTCTTTGTTGCATTTATAAGTGGTGCTGTTTTTAAAATTTCTCTTTCTTCTACTTCATTATTAGTGTATAGAAATGTAACAGATTTTTGTATATTAAATTTGTATTCTCTGACTTTACTGGATTCATTTATCAGTTCTAGTAGTTTTTAGCGGAGTCTTTAGGGTTTTCAATAACTAACCTTTGAGATCACCAAAAAAAGATACTGATGGCTTGCATTATTTCTCAAATTGCACATACAGTGTCACTTTGTTCTCAAATTTAAGAGATTTTTGGGAATGGTACTAGAAATGTGTGTAATTCTTATCTTAAGTGAGTAGCCAGACATTTGTTTTAATTGTTACACAGACAGATATTGGGGGGGAATTTCTCTAAAGCAACTATCTTTTTTTTTTTTTTTTTGGTTATAAAGATGGCTATGACAAATTGGGAATTGGGAAACTCAAATAGTCATTATTGCAAATGTCCCAAACTCTTGGTAAATCATTTTCTCTTTGACCTTTACTTCATGTACATGCTCTCATCTATTTATTTATCTATCTACCATCTATCTCTCTTGTTTATTTTTTTTGGTCCTAAATTTCTCTACTATTATCACTTCCCAAATCTGCAGTCACTCTATTTCCTTTAGGCTTATCATTTTATTTTATTTTATTTTATTAATTTACTTATAGAGTAGGGAGGCTGGAGCGAGAAAGAGAGAGAATCTTAAGCATGCTACTTCCAGTACAGAGCCTGATGTGGGAGCTCAATCTCACAACCCTGATATTATAACCCAGCTGAAATCAAGTCAGACACTTAATCGCCTGAGACACCCAGATTCCCTAATGTCTAACCATAATTAAATGAACAGCCTAAAATTGGTTGTTTTCATTCTTGATAAATTAAAAACATTGACCCTTTTATGTACATAAAATTGCCTTTTTGAAGATAAGAAAAAAATAATTGTAGTTGGGCTTAAAAATATTTAAAGAAGAAAAATACAATTCATTGTATACAATATTCTTTTCTTGAATATGCACTTTTGACATAGTCCTTTGTTTTAAAGTTCCATTTATAGAGACATAACAACTTGTGCTCTTTCAAATGCTTACCCATATGCCTTGTGTACTGCCCAGGAAGAGCTCCTTGCTTAATATTTAGTTACGACTCATGACTTATTTATAGTACTTAGAATCCATTTAACATGAATCCCTCAAATTTAGTCAGGACAGGGTCTATCCTGGATTCCTATTTTTCTTGTGAAATTTTCAGATACTCAAGCATGGCCTGTCAAGGGAGATTATTACAGACATTCTCTCCTCCATTGGTTTTTGGCAAGGTTTTCTGCCTTACAGCATCTGGCAAACACTATTATTTTTATTGAAATTAAACACAGAACAATGTATCCACAACTCCATGAATCAACAGTTTATCTCTGGATTATTAAGTTGCCAACAGTTACACCATAGGGAATCATTCTAAATTATTTATTGTAAACTTAAGAGAGGAAAAGAACTGAAGCTATTTTCTATTATTTTTTTCCCTTTACCTGGCAGCAGAAAATAAGATCTTGAAAAATAAAACAGAGAGCTGTTGACAACACTTAACCTTTAGGCATGACAAGAAGTAATCATTTTCCAAGTGCATTTTCAATGTTAGTGTACATTCTATGTTAAAATAAATAAGCCAATTGTAACCATTGATTTTTCTAAAAGAATCTATTCTGTAGGAATAGATTTTTTCATTTTATTTTTTTCTTCAATGAATTTATTTCTTATCAAAAATGCAGTTTATTCTTATTGTTAAATTTTTTTTGAGTGAGCCTTGTGCACATTATACAAAACAACTTACACAGAAATAATTGACACAAATATGCAGTTACCTCATATAAGGCAAACAAAATTTCTCTTAGCCTTTATCATTGGGAGATCTTCATATTTGTATTTTACTATGTGGTCTTTGAATCTCTGAATCCCTGAAATTGAAGAGTTATTTTATCTTATCCCTTGATCCTTAAGTCATAGAACTGATCATTTTAAACAGTTTTATTATATATAAAATAGGGATAATGGTATTTATCTTTTAGGGCTGTCGCAGGGATTAAATTATATATACACAGCTCTTCCCCAACACATAGAGTACCATTGTGTGTCTCAGATGAAAGGTACTATAATAAAGGTTATTAATTTTAATATTATTATCACTGATTTCAACTAATTAATAAATTATACTCTAAGCATGAAAATATTAAAATATTCAATTATTTATAATGTAAATTGGACATATAATATTAAAATAAGCTGCTAACTTATTGTTAATAATAGTAAATATGACATTATCACCAAAGATAATTAGATTTGAAAGTAAACTATATTCACTTCAATATTTACCCTAAATGTGAAAGCTAAGATGTCAGAAGACATTATATATATGCATTATATGGTTTACTTGTTTTGTACCTTTCAAAGATTTTGTTGGTTGATTATCACAGTGAAAATTCTGAGATACTTTCTATACACAGACCAGAATAATCATTTTAGTAAACTCATTTTTAATTGAATCAAATTTTTACCAATTGTACCCATGTGATGTGAAGTGCAAATATGCTGTGGAAAGCTTGGGAAATATTTTGCTTTCCTTTTTCTGGGAAACCCCCTACTTACTGCCCTGGAGCTAGATGAGTGGTCTTGTACCAAAAAAGCCTCATGCTGATAGAGTTTTATTACCACTTTTCTTTGTTACTTGTGAATTTCTAATTGTTTAAACAAATTGATGTTTTCTGCCATTAAGATCTAACAGTATTAGTAATTAAGGAATTGTGTAGGGTTACCTCACCATTCAGTGATCCATAGACTCATAGATATTTATAGCCATATAAGAACTTAAAATTCACCAAGTCAAAAATTTTAGCTCTTTGTTCTGGTATATTAGGAAAATAATAAACTTCAAGGTAGTTGTTGAGCTTAATCACTTCATTGGTATTGAACTAACATAACTTTTTTGGATGTTAAATTTCTGCAAAAGATGTCTTTGATTTATCCAGTAATATCAGATCTCCTTCCTTATAATATTGTACACTGTGGTGATTAATTTGTATATTCATAAGATAGCTAGTCTTTGTAGGTAATTTGGGAAAGGTATTCTAACTAAAAGGTATTTTTCTAAAACAGAAATGAGAAATTCAAATAATTCCTATATTATTCATTTAGTATTTCTAGATATGACAATGAGATACAGTAGTAATATAAATGTCATTAGATTTTAATTGTCAGAGATGAAGTAATCAATCTCCAGAAACTAAAAATATGATTATACTCTGAGAGGAGTAATAATAACAAATGATGTGCAATGGATGAGATAAACAGTTACAAAATTAATTCAGTTTTAATAATAGTTTGTAAATGAATGGATAACAAATTGGAAATATGCAAGTTCAATCAAAATTATGGGTACAGTTTTAGGAAATAAAATTGAAGCAATTGTGTTGCTAGACTTGAAAGTAGTAGATTTGAAGTTTTCTTTTCTTTTTTAAAAAATAAACACATTATTTTAGAACAGTTTTAGATGTACAGAAAAATATGAAAGGAGCACTAAGAATGCTCCTATATTCTATACTGTTTCATTAGCATGATATGTTTTTATAAAGAAGAACTGATATTGATACATCATTATTAACTAAAATCCACAATTTATTCATCTCTCTGAGGTATTTATGAGCATCATTTTTCCATTCCATAATTCCATCCATATTAAATTTAGGCTCCTCTTGTCTATGATGTTTTTAAGATTTACATTGTTTTTGATGACCTTGAAAGTTTTTAGGGGTCCCAGTCAGGCATTTTAGGAATATCCCTCTACTGGGATTGTTTCATGTTTTTCTCATTATGTGACTAGGTTATGAATTTTTGGATGAAAGACCACAAAAGTAACATTTTCATCATAAGATTACATATATCCTCATGACTTGTCACTGCTTATGTTGATTTTTATCACCTGGCTGAGGTAGTGTTTGTCAGTGTAAAGTCTCCACCCTCCTTTCCATACTGTACTTTTAAGAATAAAGTCATTAGGCACAACCCTCACTTAAGGAGTGGGGAGTTTTGTGTATGGTGTAAGAGAATGGTCGAGTTTCATTCTTCTATATATAGCTGTCCGATTTCCCAGCACCATTATTGAAGAGACTGTCTTTTTTTCCACTGGATATTTTTTCCTTTTGTGTTGAAGATTATTTGACCATAGAGTTGAGGGTCCATATCTGGGATCTCTATTCTGTTCCATTGGTCCTTGTGTCTGTTTTTGTGCCAGCACTATACTGTCTTGGTGATCACAGGTTTGTTATAAAGCTTGAAGTCAGGCAACGTGGAACACCTGGTTGGCTCAGTAAGTTAAGCATCTGCTCAGGTCATTATCTCAGGGTCCTGGGATGGAGCCCCATGTCAGGCTCCTTGCTCAACAGAGAGTCTGCTTCTCCCTCTCTCTCTCTCTCTCTGACCCTCCTCTCCACTTGTCCATTGTCTCTCTCTCTCTCCCTTTTTCCCTCCCCCCCAAAAAAAATTAGGCAACATGAGGCCCCCAGGTTTGTTTTTTCTTTTCAACATTTCTTTAGTGATTTGGGGTCTTTTCTGGTTCCAAACAAATTTTAGGATTGTTTGTTCCAGCTCTTTGAAAAATGCCAGATCTGGATGGCATTGAAAAAACCTCAACTTGAGACAAGAATCCATCAAAATCCTGGAGGAGAAAATAGGCAGTAACCTCTTCAGCATCAGGCACAGCAACTTCTTTCAAGACACGTCTCCAAAGGCAAAGGAAACAAATGTGAAAATGAACTTTTGGGACTTCATTAAAATAAAAAGCTTCTGCACAGCAAGAGAAACAGTCAACAACAAAGAGACAACCTATGGAATGGGAGAATATATTCACAAATGACACTACAAAGAGGTTATATGCAAGATCTATAAAGAGCTCCTCAAATTTGACACCAAAAAAACAGATAATTATCTCAAAAAATGCCAGGAGACATGAACAGACACTTCTCCAAAGAAGACATACAAATGGCTAACAGACACAGAAAAAGTGTTCATCATCATTAACCATAAGGGAAATTCAAATCAAAACCACATTGAGATACCATCTTACACCAATTAGAATGGCAAAGATTAACAGGACAGGAAACAACAAATGTTGGAGAGGATGTGGAGAAAGGGGAATCCTCCTACACTGTTGATGGGAATGCAAGTTGGAGCAGCCACTATGGAAAACACTGTGAAGATTCTTCAAAAAATTAAAAATAGAGATTCTCTATGACCCTGCAATTTTACTATTAGGTATCTATCCCAAAGATAGAGATGTAGTAAAAAGAAGGGTCATATGTAGCCCAATGTTCACAGCAGCAATGGCCACAGTCGCCAAACTGTGGAAAGAGTCAAGATACCTTTTGGCAGACGAATGGATAAAGAAGATATGGTCCATATATACAATGGAATATTACTCAGCCATCAGAAAGGATGAATACCCAACTTTTGCATCAACACGGATGGGACTGGAGGAGATTATGCTGAGTGAAATAAGTCAAGCAGATAAAGCAAATTATGATTGGTTTCGCTTATCTGAGGAACATAAGTAATAATATAGAGGATATTAGGAGAAGGAAAGGAAAAGTTAATTGGGGGAAATTGGTGGGGGGGCGTGAATCATGAGAGACTGTGGACTTTGAGAAACAAACTGAATGTTTTTGAGGGGATGGTGGTAGGAGATGGGTGATCCTGGTGGTAGATACTAAGGAGGGCACATATTGCATGGAGCACTGGGTGTTGTACATGAACAAGGAATCTTGGAAAACTGAAAAAAAAATAAACAAAATTAAAACAAAGTAGTGGGAGTTTTGTGTTTCATCTTCTTGAAAGCTACTTACATGAATTATTTGAAATTCTGTGTAGGAGATTTTCCTTCATCTACATTTATTTGTATTCAATCATTTATTTTTATCTGTATAAATTAATGGGTATTTAATTCCTATTTTGTACTCTAAAGCAACATTACTGTATGTTGTTGACCAAATTGTTTCACCTTTGGCCATTTAGAACTCCCTCAGTTGGCTCTTCTGACAATCATTTTTTTAAGCACTTTCTTATTTTGGGGGTCTATAAGGTACTCCAGGCTATTTTTATAGATTTCCTGCTCCAGCTCTAGAATCAGCTATTTCTTCAAGGAACTATGATTCCTTTAATCATAGAATGGTATTAATTGTAACCAAGATCTGGATGCTAGATGTGTTCACTGTTTTAGGAATTTTATTGTTTCTAGGTTATCTCAGCTTACATACCAAATAAATATATCCACATATACTAACCTGTACATATTCACATATTTTTAAGTATTTCTGTGTAGAAAAACCTGTATTAAACATGAATTCATACTGATATCTCCAACTTTAATTCACTACCATGTAAGTTACTCTAACCTCTTCCCTTCCTTTTCTGTAACCTCCCTCTGTAAAAATGAGGAACCTGGCTCTTATCATTTAACATTCACTTACATAACTGTTCAAATTCAGTACACATGTGTAGTGAAATTACAGTGGGTAACCCAATAGAGTACAGTGCTTATGTATAAATTATTGTGCATTCATATGTCCATTTCCAAAGTAATTCTCTGCAAATTTCTTTCCACTCTCTTCACTGAGGTTGTTTTACACATTTGTAATCATAAGAGTATATTGTTCTTCTTCATTCCTTCCCAGAATTCCTTAAACTCTTGAATGATTTTTTTTTTAATTCTATAAGTAAAAGTCCTCTCTTTGTATTGTAAAATTCTATGGCTTTTGTGACATGCAGAGTGTCATGTATCCACCCTTACGGTATCATAAAAAAGTTTTACTGGTCTAAAAAGTTCCCTGTGCTTCCCTTACTCAACATTTTCTTCTCCCTTCTGTTTTCTTAAAGCCACGAATCTTTTTCAGTCAGTATAGTCCTGTCTTTTCCAGCACATTATATAATATGAATTATAAAGTATGTAGCCATTTCAGCCTGACTCATTCACTAACAAATAGGTATTTAAGATTTATCCAAGTATTTTCATGGTCTGATATTATATTTCTATCCATTGTTGATTAATATTCCAATGTATGAACTTATCCATTTATCAATTTGCTTACTGAAGGGCATCTTGGTTGATACCATCTTTCGATAATTATTAATAAAACGGCCATAAACATGTGCATATATGTTTTGATGTGGATCTGAGTTTTAAAATCAGTTGAGTAGGGGCGCCTGGGTGGCTCAGTGGGTTAAGCCGCTGCCTTCGGCTCAGGTCATGATCTCAGGGTCCTGGGATCGAGTCCCGCATCAGGCTCTCTGCTCAGCAGGGAGCCTGCTTCTCTCTCTCTCTCTCTGCCTGCCTCTCCATCTACTTGTGATTTCTCTCTGTCAAATAAATAAATAAAATCTTTAAAAAAAAAGTTTAAAAAAATAAAATAAAATTTTTAAAATCAGTTGAGTAAATATCTAAGAATAAAGGTGGTGGAAATATAGTAAGACTATATTTAGCTTTGGAAGAAAATTCCCAAATTGTCAATTAAAGTGTCACATTGTATTTGCACTAGAAATAAATAAGAGTCCTTCGGCATCATATCCTTGCCAGAAATTAGTATTGTCATTTTCTTTTGAATTTTAGCCATTGTAATAGGTGTGTGGTAGTATATTTTTGTAGCTTTAGTTTACAATTTTCTAATGGCAAATGATGCTGAGCATATTTCAATATTATTTGTTAGCTATATACTTCTTTTTTTGGCTAAGGTGTCTGTTCAGATTTTTTTCACATTTATTAATCTGGTTGTTTCTTTTCTTATAGGAGATTTAAGAATTCTTTGTATATTTTGAAAATAAAACCTTTATCAGATATTTGTCTTGCAAATATTTACTACAGATTTTGATTTCTCTTCTGATTTTCTTAACAGTCTCTTACATTAATAATATCCAATTTATTACTATTTTTTCATACATTATGCTTCTGGTGTTGTATCTAAAAACTCTTAACCAAATCTCATATCATATAGATTACATCTGCTATCTCCTAAAAGTTTTGTAGTTTTCTTTTTTACATTTAGATCTATGATGCATGAAAAGCAACTTGAGTAACATGAGTTACTCAACTGACACTTGAATGAACTGTTTCTTCATTGAATTTCTTTGCTTCTCCAGATGAAAGGTGAGTTGGATATTTGTGAGATAGATTTCTGACTTTATAGTCTATTCAATTTATGTATGTTCATTCTTTTGACTAATACCAACTGAGTAGATTATAGTTTTACAGTAATTTTATTTTGTTTTAAAATTGGGTCACAGAGTTCTAGCTTTGTTTTTCATCACTGTGTTAGCTTT
Organism: Neogale vison; assembly: GCF_020171115.1. NCBI lineage: Eukaryota > Metazoa > Chordata > Mammalia > Carnivora > Mustelidae > Neogale > Neogale vison. The sequence continues at coordinate 30,317,043 of NC_058101.1, forward strand.
TCTAGGTCTCTTGAATTTTCGCATAAATTTTAGAACATATTTTTTCTATATTTACAATTTCTTCATATCTAAAAGAAAGCTTGCTGGATTTTGATTTGGATGGCTTTGACTCTATAGATCATGGGGAGAAGAACTGACATCTTAACAATATTCAGTTTCCCAATCCATGAACATAGAACTTCTCTTTTAATTTAGATATTTCTTTCATTAATTTTATAGTTTTCTCTATGTACAGCCTAAATATATATATATATATATATATAGAGAGAGAGAGAGAGAGATAACTAAATATATATATATTTAGTTAGTTATATACCAAAGCACTTACTTTATTTGGTGATACTGTAAATTCTATTCTTTTTAAGTTTATATTTTAATTTTTCATTGCTGACATAAATGGCAGCAATTAACTTTCATGTTTTAACTTTTCATTTTGCAGCTTTCCTATACTCTTATTAATACAAGTGTATTCTTGGATATTTCTACATAGACCTCTGAACAAAGACACTTAATTTATTTCCCTGCCACATCCTCTGTAAAGACATACACTTAATTTATTTCCCAGTATACATATATTTATTTTTTCTTCTTATCTGGTTGCCTTGCCTTATTGCAAGGATTTCTAGTACAATGTAGAAGAGTAAAAAAGGACCTACTTCCCCAATCTTTATTCTCAACTGTAGGGTGAAACTGTCCAGTTTCCCACCATGAATAATACAATGTTAGCTGTAGGTTTTGTGTAGATTCTTTTTTTTTTTTTTTTAAGATTTATTTATTTTGAAAAAGAGAGAGAGAGAGAGCAGGACAACAGGCAGAGAGAGAGAGAGAGAGAATCCCAAGCAGACTCCCTGCAGAGGGTGGAGCCTCTGACCCAGGGCTTGATCTCGTAACTTCGAGATCATGATCTGAGCTGAAATCAAGAATCTGAAGCTCACCCAACTGAGCCACCCAAGCGTCCCATTGTTTCAACTATGCTTTTTGCATAAAATTGTATGATCATGTTTTTCTTCCTCATCATTTTTAAATGTCCATTCATTAAAGGCCCGTATTGTGAAGTTCTAGTTTTTGCCAAATGCAGAGTATCTTGCATTCATCACTACAGCATCATAAAGAATAGTTTCACTGCCCTAAAAAAATTCTTTGACTTACTGGTTCAAACTGCGGTGGATTACACTGGTTGATTTTTTTTTTTTAAGATTTTATTTATTTATTTGACAAGAGATCACAAGTAGGCAGAGCGGCAGACAGCAAGAGAGAGGGAAGCAGGCTCCCTGCTGAGCAGAGAGCCCCATGTGGAGCTCGATCCCAGGACCCTGGGATCATGACCTGAGCTGAAGGCAGAGGCTTAACCCACTGAGCCACCCAGATGCCCAATACTGGTTGATTTTTTGCATAGTATGCAAATACATAAACATATATATAATATTAGCTACATTATTATTTTCAGTTCTAAGCTTTCTATTTGGTTATTTTTTATTTTAGCTCACTCCCGAAATTTGCAATATTATTTTATTAGGATACTTTGTCTTAGATGGCAATTCATCTCAGTTTCTATCTGTTGATAATCTTTTCTCTCACAAAGAGTATTAGTTTGGGCTCTTCTATTATCATATAAATCATGTAAGACTCTGACTGTACCCTTAAAATAGACACAATGTGAGAATTATTGTAAGCCAATGGAGTTATTCTTGGAGAAGACAATTTTCACATTGAATATCAAAAAGCATGTAGGATTTCAACAGAAGATACGAGATAAATGATATTCATTTCAAAACAGAAAAATAACATGCAATAAATAATAGAAGTGGAACAAAAAGGATTGAAGCAAAGCTTATGGGTGCATAATAGTATAAAGACATTCTTGAGTATACCAGTGAGAAAAACCTGGGTCCAAATTCTGGCTCAGTAATTGCTTAGAATGTAACAGAGTATCTGACAAAACACCCCTAATCTTTTTTCCTATATGTAAGTACAAGATTAAAAAAAAATATTTTAAAGGTTTTGCTTGTGATAATTAAAAAGGATAACATGATTCAAAACAAGTAACATAGTACAAAGTAAACATTCAAATTATTCCTTCTTTTACTCTTCCTTCAATCAAATACTGCCGGAAAAATTTATTACTTATTAAAAAAATTACTGCTCCTTATTAATGGTGACATCTTTCACAAGGGCAATACTAAGTAAAACCCTTTTTTTTATTTGACAATTCTTTATATAACAAATACAGGGTATATATTTGACATATTATATTATTATACTATATTATATATTATATATATTGCTTGGCACTTGTTAAGGACATAAAATCAAACCATGTCTCCATAATAGTAAATCTTTTTTTTTTTTTTAAAGATTTTATTTATTTATTTGACAGAGAGAGACCACAAGTAGGCAGAGAGGCAGGCAGAGAGAGAGAGAGGAGGAAGCAGGCTCTCTGCAGAGCAGAGAGCCCTATGTGGGACTCGATCCCAGGACCCTGAGATCATGACCTGAGCCGAAGGCAGTGGCCCAACCCACTGAGCCACCCAGGCGCCCCATAATAGTAAATCTTAATGAAAGAAAATAAATTGAGAACTGGGGAGTGGCTAGACAAATGTGATTTAAATTTTGGCTCTTTGGTGCATGACTTATTTGTTGATGTATTTGATATTTATTAAGTGCTTACGAAATGACAGGCACTGTTTTTAGAAAGAGGGATAGAGGAGTGAATAGACAGTCAAGGTCTTGCTCTCTGAGTGTGATCTAATCTGATACTAAGAAAGAAATTAACATTCCCAGTGGTAGGTAGAGAAGTTTCCTATGGCATAGTTACTAAATAAGGACAGGATGTTTTCAGATGTATGTAAAAATTCCAAATGAATTGCTTTAAATGATAAATGATTCACTTAGCAGCTTAACAATGCCTTCCTATGCTGCCACTCTCACTTAGTTTTGTCCTTAGGCTAATTGTAATGTGGGTACAGCAGTTCTGGAAATATCACAGAGACAGGACAACCTCTCTTTTGAGGCACATTCACCTGCATTGTCTGTCTTAGTGAGCACATCAGCCCCAAGAACCACATATGACAGAATTCATAATCCACATACTATGATAAAGAGAGGACCAGAGGACCATAACTTAAGTCTCCTTATTCACAGTCCTGAACACGCTCCTCAGCTCTTACAGCCACTCTTTTTCATGCTCTGGTTCTTAGTTAAAAATATGTGACTTTTATCAAAAATTGTGTCAACCTTTGTGAGTGTTCTCAACAGAAAATTTCATCAAAAATTGTGCCAACATTTGTGAGGGTTCTTCATAGGAAAATACTCCTCTGATCTACCTTCCATCAGTTCTGTATCTTTGATCTCTGTTATTGTTTCTGAAACCAAGTCCATATTCTGAGCCTCTGACTATTTAATACATATAGTGCTGCACACCACAGTGTAAAATCACATATTTATATTTCATATATGAAATAACCACATGTAAAAGAAATCCTGAATTGTGAAATGATTGGCACATTTGTACAAAAACTATATCTCAGAACCCTCCGGGATCCTAAAATCTTGCCTGGAGATATAAAACCCACAAGTATTGACAATTTATAAAAATGAACCTGTCTAATAGTTATTAAATGGTTATTACATCATTTTAAGTTTGTTACTTGTGTCAACTAATTTAATCTTTTCATAATTTATTAGATTAGTACTATTATTAGATCCATTTGACAGATGAGGAAATTAAGGAAAGAGGAGTTAGGTTACTTCCTATCCTAATTATTCACGCAGATGACCATTTTATAGTGGCAAAAAGGAGAGATGTAGCACACATACTGCAAACAAGTGACACTGATATAATAAATTCAAAAGTATACCTAAAATACCAGAGCACATCATCTGGACTTTATGTACCAAATGTGGCTGGTGAGTCTACTCTCATGAAGAACAAAGAGGTACCAGTTATGTTATTTGCTTCTGAATATAGCATCGTTTCATATTATAGATGTTGGAAAAAGTGACCACAAGATGAGACAGTTCTCTAATCCCATCTTGGGTCAGCGCTTTGTTAAAGTATAATAAATGATAATAGCATAAAATCATATATTACTAACACTGAGTAGCTGTTTCAATGTTCTGGTGATTATTATTGTTTCACTTAGTGACAAAGACTGAAAAACTTTACTGACGAAAAATAGAAAATGGTCATTTCCCTTCTGAATGTTTCTGCCCATACGTTATATCATTCAACAATTAGAATCTAAATTGCCATCTAATTCTTAAAGATAAATACCATTAAAAATGTTCCAAAATTCAAATTGAGTTTATGAGCTCATTGTTAATCTTGAAGTATAACAATGACTGCAGAAAACTTAATGTTTTGCATTTCATTAACATTTTCAGATTAGATTATATAATCATGCTATATTTTTATTATCCTGCAAAATTCTTTCACACACAAAAACTTCCTGTGGTTTTCACTCTAAATGGCTGCTAACTTTGCTTACAATTAGATGACACACATTCTGAGTCATGGCATCAAGGTTATCTTTAGAGTGACAACTGCCATAATAAAAATGATAGGGCTTGTGGCCCCTCTTGTAACCAAGTAAGTGGTAGAAGCCTCCTCCCACTCTCTACATCCTGCTGACACAGGGAGAGTGTAAGCTTCCCTCACAGCTGGACTATGTAAGTCATGGTTTTGAGGCAGTCTGCACTCTTTCCACTTCCTCAGCCACTTGATGGATCCCAAGTACCATGAGAGCTGAACCAGAACAATAAGAATACAAGGAATACACAAGGAGTGCTCTGTCACTCTGTCATGAATAGCTGTGTACTATTTTCCAGAATATTCCCATCACATAGGTTCTTTTGTTTGTTTACTTTTTGGATTTATTTATTTATTTTTTTTCCTTTATCAAGCTGCTGCCTCCCTGGTCTCTTCTGAGCATAATAAGAATAAAATCCCTTTAGTAATGTGCTTTAATACTTTAGTCATTATTTCTTTTAATCTTACAATGACTCAAAGCCCCCTCTAGCATCAAATTAAATGCATTATTATAGATTTTAAGGGTAGATTTTTCTAATAATTCTCCCCAAACATACTGCATTTAATGTTCATTCATTAAAATTTTTAACCATTTTCTGAAACCCTACCAAATTACTTCTAATCTATAATACTCCACACTCTTCTAATCATTCCAGTGAACATCGTATCATCCATTTAACCTGATAACATTTTTTTGCTAATTCGTGTTATTCACTGTTGAATAAAAACTATCTTTCAAAAATAGTCTTTAATAAGACTTAATAATTATTGCCTATAAACCCAAGTAAACTTTGTAATACCGGCATATTATCAAGAGGGATAATACATTCAAATATTAAGTCTTATCATTTTTAAATTTGTCTTTCTCTTTTTCTTCCTCAAGATATTATCAGGAAGCTAGCTCTCTATGCTTGCCTTAGGAAAGTCGGGAAGTACGGCACACACAAAACAATAGTTCTTAATGAAACACTTCTATTTATAGTTTTTATTTCTAAAATTCTAATTCCATTTGTGAAGAGAAGTAGAAGGAGAGTAGAGGAGAGAAAAAAAAAGTGGAGGGATATAACTGGTAAATGAAAGTATCCTTACATTCATAGCAAACCATATGTGTGCCTTGCTTTACTCTCATCACTGAGTTCAAGCTAGAGCTTCATCTTCAGCTGCCCTGCTATCCCCAAGGGTTTTACAGGAAATGCTCACAGGGAATCAGTCCTCACTTGTTCTCCATAAGCATCACCTAATATACCTCTTGTGCTGCTTTGATTATAATTCAGCCTTCTGAATCTGACTGGCATCAGACTTTTCAAGGTCTTCTTTTTTCAAGGGTAGCATATGCCAGAAGACTGTGGTCGAAAATGTTTAAAGCATCTAAGAAAAACATCAATGAGACTATAGTTTTAAAGGCATAACAGTCATTCAGAGCTACTTATACTGATGTTACAGTCATAAATATTCATCAGTGAATAAAAATGTATAAGCTGAACTTTTAAGGCAATTCCTAAATTCAATAAAAATCATTAAAACCAGTAGTTATTTAAATATAAAGAGCAATCATATTAGGTGTACATAAACAGACAGGGTCTATTATAGTAATAGGATAATGCCATTTCAGGCCAAAAGACATTCCTTTTTATTACTGCCAGCACCAATGTAAGAATCATAATCCAATACTTAAAATAACATAAAAATACATAATCCAATACTTAAAACATTAAAGTGCTGATCCATCTGATTAGCCCAATGGGTTCAAACAAGCTGTTATTAATGGTAATCATGGGTTTGGTCTCAGATTAATGTGGAAGGCTGCATTGTGATCTCCCTTAAAAAAAAAAAAATTACTGCACTGCAAGAGGTTGCTAGTAGAATAAGGCAAACCTGATAAGTATCTCAATACAAACCTATTATATTTTCATTAAAAAAATAAATATTTTTCTGCTAGTTGTGCATAATGTTGTTATTTTGTTTTCATCATTCTGAATATTTCAAGATTATGTGAGGAAATAAAGCTCCACTTCAGATTACTAGATAATCCAACTATTTTCATTCCATATACACACACATAATGCACACATACACACACAGATAAAATAACTGGACCTCAATTATTTATGTTCTAGGACTTAACATTCACTAAAGGAACTTCAGAGTTTTTGTTTTCCTCACATCATGCATTTATAATGACAGCTGATTAACTTCAATACATAAAAAATAACTTAGATTTATCTAATAATATTTGCTATAATTTTCCAATTATTTGAATTGTTATCAATTATTAAAAGCTCATACTATCTCTATACTCTCCCTGTTTTAACATTAGTTCTGTTTTATGTATGAGAAATGAAGAAACTGATAGGCAGAGATTTTAAGCAACTTACTCTGTGTTGCCTCACATGTAATAGAGCTGTGATTGAATGCAAGTAATCTAGTCATAGACTTGTTTTAATTATGATGGCATGCTATGCACAGGAAATTTCGGCCTCTGATTCTTATTAGAAGTACAGACATCAGATAGTGTCTTCTGTGTAAAACAGAGGAAACAGATCAAATTCCATATAACAAATTAGTGGATTTGCTTAGGTCATCTAATTTTTAATGTTGTGAGGAGTTATTTTCCTGGTATGGCATTCAAATATAATAGTGAATTTTTCAGTTGCCTTTCCAGCATTCTTTAGCCCTCTCCATTTTATAGAAGCCATCCCTTTGGATAGATTAACCCATTCCAAAGAGGGGAGCTGTGGTTGATATAAATTTATCAAGGTAATAGCTTGTCTTTGGTCTGAAGCTTTCAATGTCACAGCATATCTCTTTCCCTGATATCATATGCATCATATTGCACTTTTTTTTTAATCAACTTACAGCAGTGTTTTCCTAGAAAATATCAAAACTGACTATTGCATTTCATCACAACCAGGTTCAGCAGCTGATACATAAACTTGGAGTGATCCTCTGAAGTGACAGATCCACGTGGACTTACAGACTTGAACTCCTTTCTGTCCCTACATACAAAGGAGGAGTTATTTTCCACAGATTGCAGCTGGTGACCATCTAGAACCTCCAGGCTAAGAACTTTTAGAATAAAATAATGTGGCTGCCAGGCCAGCTCCAGAATGCAAATTTAAATGACTGACCTTTAGGCCCTGCCTCAATCTTACTTCTGAATTTTCTGTGCACAAACCATACATCCGTACTGTAAAAACCATTTGAGTTACCAGAAATAGCATCATAACTGATCCAGATATCAATGAAACTGATTAATTTTAAGGGCTTCATATTATTTTAGCCAAATTGAAAATTAGTACCTTTTGGGGGGGGTTAGATAAATTATGCCTCTCCTTCAGAATAGCAAATTTTATTTATTTATTTATTTATTTATTTATTTATTTTAAATTTTTTTTATTATGTTAGTCACCATACAGCATATCATTAGTTGTTGATGTAGTGTTCCAAGATTCATTGTTTGCGTATAATAGCCAGTGCTTCATGCAATACATGCCTTCCTTAATACCCATCACTGGGCTCACCCTTCCCCCCACACTCTTTCCTCTGAAATCCTCACTTTGATTCCTGGAGTCCATAGTCTTTCATGGTTCATCTACCCTCTGATTTCCCCCCTTCATTTTTCTCTTATGAATAGCAAATTTTAAATCAAGTCATTAAATTTTGAAATAAGCTACTTTTATTTTCCTCAGATTATAAAACTTAGCAATAGATGTAACTTTATATATGATAAAAGGATAAAATTAATGATAATATTCAATTTAAAGTTTGCAGACAAATTTGTCCACTTCTTAAAATTCATGTGTCTAGAGAAGGTGAATAGTGATAGTTCATACCAAAGTGCCAAATGTGCTGATAATAGTTCTAAAATACACAGAATAATAAAAAATAGCTTATGTAAAAGCAAACCAGAAATGCACATTCTAAAGATATTTATGAATATGTCTATATCTCAAATCACATATTTATTATAATACTATTATTTTCCTTTATTAAATGGAATAATCCAGTTATTGATCCTTGAATACTAATTGATATGATTAGCATTTGAACATCATTTTTGTATATTAAAATTGCATATTTAAAAAATAAACTTTTTAGTTTTAAATCTTCCTAATGCCTTGTTTTGCGTACTATCTATTTTGTGTACACCCAGAAATACTGGAGATGGAGAAATAAAGAGATGGAGAAAATGCTGGGAAATACTTTAATAAGAAGCATAAGAGTTGCAGTCATTACTTGTATGATATTGACAAAGAGATGTAATGTCTAAATTTTCTCTGCTATGAATTAGCACTATAACAATATTTTCCCTACTCATGATTTAGTGTTAACGGTGGTTAAATAACAGTATCATGGTAAGTTATAAAGTATTAAGGACAGATAAGGTAGAGTTCAACCAACTGATAGTTTCAAAAATTGCACCCCTCATTTATTATCAAGTGCTTAGCTAACTGCGTAAATAAAATTAGTTTACATTTAAGTGCATTTGGTAGCATTATATGGTATGTGATATCATTTTGAATGATTCCAATATTCTTTCTTTCTAACTAAAATCAAATGTTGTTGATCTTTTTGTTTTTTGTTTTTTTTAAATCTTCACCAAACATTTCATTTAGGTCATTTGGGAAAACAAAGCATATGAATTCACATCTCTTACAGGCAAATAACCCTGTACTCTATTTATTTTGCTGTAAGCAGTCAAGTCAATGACTAGATGCTGTAAACAATCAGCATTGCATAATGGGTGTAACTGAGCTGATCAGAGAACTTTAAATAATTATGTTCTTAAAGTCTCCCAATTGTCCATCTTACAAAGTTCTATGGGTTACATTTGAGTCAATCAACTTCACCTTTAAATCTTAATGAGTAAAGAAGAAGAGGAAGGAATGGAGGAGGGCAGGAAGTTGAGGAAGAGGGGAGGAGGAAGTGGTAGACTGCAAAATGCTACAAAGCAGTGTGTGATTTCAGGAAGCAGCAGAATAGCAATAATTCCATCATCACTATTTTGTGATTCTCTTATTTTTTTTTTTAAATAGGACTTAAGGAGAGAATATATCAGCATGTCATTTGAATAGCATCCACATAACATTTTTATCCAGTATCAACAAATGGTCTCTAAACTTTGCTTGCAATCAAAAATGATATATTGATTTGACTGAAGTTAAGTTATAATATATAATTGCTCTAACGGACCAATATTGCTCATTTTCTTTTCTTTGCAGCTACTACTATGGCAAAATGAGGCTTAGTGAATACTAAAAGGCCAGTTTATCCTGGGTTTTGTTTCAGACAATAGATACTGATTTTTCTCTCTGACATCCTATTGTTTAATGGAAAATACTAGCTTCCTATTTAGTTAGCTTAGTATGAAGGCTGATTTTCCTGTGCTTTTCTAACAATTTAACTTCAAAAATGGACATCAATCAAGAAATTCTGTAAAATATGTAGCAGATCATAAATCTCACTGTATTTTGACATAAGGCAACTTCGTCTATTTTCCTTTCACTATGTAACTGATGTCTGTTTTTCTTTTCTTTTTCCTCCCTTCTTCCTTTTCCCTCCCTCCATCTCTTTTTCTCTTTCTTTCCTGCTTTCCTCCTTCTTTCCTCTCCCTTTTTTCTTTCTCCCTTTCCTTCTTTCTCCCCTTCTCCCTTACTTTCTTTCTTTCCTTCCCTTCCCTTCAAATCCCTTTCCTTTGATTTTAATTCTTATGTTTGCTTTAAACATGGCTTCAGGAGTCACCTCTAGATCAGCAGACTGGATAAGCAATTATTAGGCAGATGTTATGCTTAAACACCTTGAGCAAGGAAGGATTCATAATTTATTAATAAATATGGGTGTGGTTTAGGTAATGCAGCCAAATTCCAGGTAATTTTCAAGGCTTCTCTAGCCTTTATTTTCTGTGTTCACATGGCCTCATTTTTATGTAGATATAAGGAAGACCCTCTCAGTTGTCTCCTGAACATGTATACAGCTTTGCACATACAGCCTCTGAGACTACCAGTGATAAGTTAGATTTTATAAAGGCTTGCTTTGGCTATCATTTTAGTTTTTGAGATTTTCTTGTTGAAATTCTTTTGAGATCTGCTCTTGTGTCGTGTACCTAAATATTTAGTGTCAGGCTACCTGCCCTGTTGGCCTTCTCTGACGGTTTGCCACTGATTGTGCTGTTTGTGACAATACTCTTGGACATGAACTTTCTATGCTCTGCTACAAATAACTCCAGCTTCCTCTAGAATAACATACTCTGGTAGAACTTCTATACCACAAAGCTAGGGATGTATGGGGGGTATGAGAACAGGCCTGGGTCAATATACCATACAATTTCCACTGTTCCCACCAAAACTTAGGAAACTTCTTGAAGAAATACTTCTCAATTTGTTGCATGGCTTTGATTATTTTTCAAAGTCCTTGAATGATTGCTTTTAGCCAAATTTGTCCAGCTTAATTATTAATCTTGTGTAAAGGATTTGCTGAGCTATTCACTCAGCTTTTCTGGAAGTTTTGCCCCTACTCTTGGTTTTATTATAAGCTGATTTATCAACTTTTTGAAAGGAAAATTTAACATACTTTATTTAATTCTTAAAATGTTGTCTCTACTTTTTGCTTTGTTGTTATATGCTCTCTTTTCCTTATGTACACAATTTTTTTTGGTTCTTTTATCTGAGTTCTAATGGCAAGCAAATTTTGTTTTTTTCCATTTACAATATAACCTTATATTTATACTTCTGTAGTTATTAAGAAAACACAATATCCTTGATTACCTTTTGTATATTAAAATTTCAATAGTTCATCTCAATTTACAAATAATTATATCATTATTATTAGTCTATTAGCAAGACAGTTAAATGTTGCCTAAACTTATTGTCATAATGTGAATTTGAAAAAAAAAAAACCCATTACTGGAGCATGGTACATAGTTTCATAATTGAGAAGATACTCATTACAATTAACTCCTTCAAATCAAAGTATATTTCTTTGTGACATCCAATTAAGAGTTGATATTTGAAACCACTATTTGTTATATATATGGCCTCTGCATAGTGATATAGATATTATATTATATTATACTACATATTACATATTATATAGAATATTATATTGTTCTCCCTAGTGAGTACATTTTGAAGATTTTGCCATGCCTCTTGAGATTTCCTTCACTTCCTCCTAAAATTGAATTTTCTGACTGCCACATAATTTATTCTCAGGGCTGGTATTCAAAATATTCAACAATTTTTTTTATTTTATTTTTTTTAATTTTTTTTCAACAATTTTTTTCAAAAGATTTATTTATTTGAGAGAGAGAGAGAATGGTGGGGAGGGGAAAATGGAGAGGGAAACAGAATCTTAAGTAGACACTGTCCTGAGTGTAGAGCCTGAGATGTGGTGGTCTCAAAACCCTGAGATTTCAACATTATCCAAAGCCAAGAGCTAGATGATTAAACAACTATGTCACTCGGGTGCACTTCCACAGTTATTTCTAAATATTAGTCCTGTGTTGGGTAAAGATTTTATTTCTTTTAGAGAGAGAGAAACTGCTCACAGGTACGGACAGAGGAAGGGGAAGAGCGAGAAGGAGGGAGAATCCCAAGCAGACACACGGCTTGACCTGAGCTGACTCCAATTCCTTCTAACATTATTTGTATTTTATCATAACTTTTTCTTTATCATTTGTTAGATGAAAAATGAGATGTTTCATCAATATGAGGAGAAACTCACAGAATTCTTGGTTTTGGGGGCACAAAGAGAAGATTTTATATGTGTATATATATATATATATATATATATATATATGTACGCATTTAGTTTTTAGTAAAAAATACACTCTATTCATTTACATATTCTTAAAATGTTAAGTACCTCTCATGTTCTCATGTTCGGGTACCTGGTGATGAAATCTAACTGTACTAAAACTTCTCTTTTTTATAATTTATATTCTATTTCCAGAATTTACTTTCTCTGAAATAAAGACATACGTATAGACCAAATATTTGTTAAAGAGAGCTGGAGTGTGATAGGATTAACATGTTTCATAGAAATAAAATTTATCAAATGGAAAAGGAAAATTGAATAACTAATTCCAATATATTACTTGACTAAATAAATAAGTTATAGGTTTAGAAATTGTATTAACAATGTATTTTGGTGTACAAATAAATCATGATTATAAGCTTTGTCTTTTTCTCCTGTAATAAAAGTATGCTGGAATTATGATTATTAATTCCATTTTGCAGGCAAGAAATGGAAGAGCAGAAAGACCTAGTTTACTTGCCCAATATCGTGGAGATATTGATATGAAAAACATGGGGAAATCTTCTGAAAAAAAAAAAAGTTGTTCTTAATACAAAAATAATATTCTTTTGTTGCACTCTTTGTATTTCTAAATTTCATACTTGCTTTAAAATAATTTGAACCTCTATTCTACTTCATGTCAAGGCACATAATATATTGTCTGTAATTATAAAGTAGATGTATGAATTAAAAAAACAAAATTACTAAAATAAATTTTGACTAGCAGTAAAAAGGAATATTTAGACAAAATGCAATATTTAGGAATAGAAAATTTTAATCTCAATTTTCCACATCCTTTTTATACACAGAAATAGCCAGAGCCTAAACTACTTTGCTAAAAATGATCATTAGAATTTGATTAAAAGTAGTTTTTTAAAAAATATAATACTATTGCTGGATTTAAAAATTACGTGAGAAATAAATATTAAATACAAATATATTTTTCAATTTTTTATAAACATATAATGTATTAGCCCCAGGGGTACAGGTCTGTGAATCACCAGGTTTACACACTTCACAGCACTCACCATAGCACATACCCTCCCCAATGTCCAAATCCCTACCCCCCTCTCCCTACCCCCTCCCTGCAAATACAAATAATTTATAATAAATTATTATATGAGAAATAAATTATTATATGAGACATAATTTTAAAATTATTATATGAGAAATAAATAAATAAAAATTCCATTTTGGGGATGCGCACATTTAGCACAGGGATGAAAAATCCTGTGCACAATAAGTGCAGGGTAAGAGCTCTCTTTTATGACATAATGCAGTCAGTGGTGTTTTTAATGATGGTAGAAAGACATTTGTAAAAAGTCAATTACAATAAAGTGAGAAACATTTTGAAATCTTTCCATGAAAGAATCAAAGATATAGAAACATATTTGCTTGCTATTTTATTATTTATTTACAATACTAAAATTAATGCAGCACTTACTTCCTTAAATTAAAATTTATTTCATTGTAACTTGAATTTGTTTTCTGGTAAAGATAAGGGATATAAGTTTAAACATATTTTTTTCCATCTCCATACTTCCACATCCCCAAAATGAAGTGTGCAACTAACAAAACGGGCGTACAAACCCAAACCAAAAAACGACCTAAATAAGTTTAAATTGTTAAGAATTCTGACAAAGAGAAATTTTTCTGGAAGCTATATTCTTGTCTTACTTACTTACTTCTTGTTTCCCATTTATGTTTCAAAATTTGAGGTTCCTGACAACTTGACTACTAGGAAAGCAATACTGTGTAAGCTTTATGATTCCATTTGTATTAACCAATTGTATAGCTCTGAAAAAGGTTTTCTTTGGATTCAAAATCTCAACTTGAGAACACAACAAAAATTTCCCTGTAAGGCACCCCCAAAACATTTTAAATGCACAAATAAAGAGACACGATAAAGAAATTGAAATAGAATTTTCTAGGTACTAAAAATAAGTAGATGGCAACTATTAATGAAAACAGTGGTAGTGAGACCAGAAAGATGAGCAATGCTAGGCAACAGAGGACACCTGGGTGGTTTGCTTCAAATGTGACAACCCCAAAAGGGTCACCCCAGCTCCGAGCTTCACACTGATCTGGCTGAGCCTCTGCTGCAATAGCAAAGCAGTTCAAACTACACATCTTTTAAATAGTGAAAGGAAAAACAAGACAAAACAAAACAAAACAAACAAAAAAAACCCTGTCAATCCAGAATTCTACATGCAGTGTGTGTATTTTCCAAAAATGAAAGTGAAAAAGTGAGGACCTACAATCTTTTTCTACTTATTCTTCTGACAGGGCCCAGAGCTCTGTGTATGCAGAAAATTCTCAAAAAGACCTAACTACAGACAGAAGACCTGAACTCAGAAGCTGCTTCACATAGCAAACTAAATAGTGAGTAATGGCACGGACTTTGGTGAAGAGTGCACACTCGCTTGGAGGAGGTGAGACAGGAGATTATATAAATAAGTACCTGAGCCCACAACTTTCATCCAGTGGTTAAGTGAAGATTGCATGGCGTGCACCATGATCTCAGCATGAAGGTGGGAAAACTTACAGATTTCCTGGCCTGGGAAATCAGAAAACTATAGCCAGTACACCATGGATACTGAGGAAAATGGGGGTGTCCTGGAAAGGTAGGAGCTGGAAAAGGAATCTTTCATGTCTGGTTTCCAGTATCTTAACAGATTCCCAAACTATGAATATGCAGATTAGACTCAAAGTTAACTCTGCTAAAAAAGAAAAAAAACATATGAACCAAGGCAGAGTTGCTGTCCCAAAACAGTTTCTAGTTTGAATTTTGCCATGAAAATTATCTGCTAAAACAAATTAAATAACACTTACTGTATGAATGTAACAGGATTCAGAATCTCTATAATTTATGTCTATAATATAATCCAAAAGTATCAAACATGTGGATGGAATATAGTAAATGACAGTGGACTAATAATGTTAAATGAACCAAATAGTAGCCTTGAAATCAACTGCTTTGCTACATTTCATCTTTTACTAAAGTAGAACAACACAATTTTAATACTTGTTATGTGCAGTTCTGTTTTGTTTTTTTAAATTCTGATCAGGAAAGATCAGGACAGTTCACACTGACTATATTTACAGAGCTATGTCAACATCCATGCTATCACACTTTAGCCCTAAGTCCCATGAATCCAGCCTGATATTCCTAAATACTTCACAGCACATACAAGTGACCCATTATACTGCAAACATAATGTCAATTGGGCCCACTTAAGCTGGAGCAGCAAGCTCTCCTCATGCTCTAATTAGACACATGCATATGAGTGCAAAATAAACCCTATAAATTTCAATTTCAATGGGATAACACATCAGTGTAGGTTTTAGGGTTAACAATTAGGGTATGAGAAAAAATCCTGATAAGGTAAAATAAAGGACAGCACTAAAAACATTGCACAGAACTCACTAGCTTTTTTTTTCCCTTTCTTTTTCTTTCTTTCTTTTTTCTTTTTCTTTTCTTTATTTCTTCTTCTTCTTCTTCTTCTTTTTTTTTTTTTAAGGAGAAAAGATGTACAGTATTTGAGAATACTTCTCTGATCCATTGGTTCCCAGATCTAGAGGGAACAAAGTAAGGGAAGACTCTGCCACAGGTCCTGGATTTGATTAAGCTGTCCTGTTTTGGACTCTATGAACTATTTAATCCAGTGGTGTTAAGAGACATCCATTGAACTAAATGTAGTATGTTCCTGGGTAGCCATAAAGGAGAGTTCAAGGTTCTGGAGGAATGCCGTGTTTTCTGGGCTGAAAATTACTCACCATTTGAAAGGCAGCTTCTGGCATGTTACTCATACCTAGTAGAGACTAAATGCCTGACCATGGGAGATAACTGACTGTGTAATTACAATTGTCCATCAGAGACTTGGTATTGTTATCAAGCCTTAAGGTCAGGAGAATGCAGTAGCAATCTATTGTTTTATGAAAATGATGTATGTGGTCCTGGGCAGATCCAGAGGCACACTAAATGTTTCACAAAAGGTAACTCACTGTCCCAGTACACTTATCTATTTTTTTTTAATTTTTTATTTCTTTTCAGCGTAACAGTATTCATTGTTTTTTGTACCACACCCAGTGCTCCATGCGATCCGTGCCCTCTATGATACCCACCACCTGGTTCCCCTAACCCACTACCCCCACCCCTTCAAAACCCTCATATTGATTTTCAGAGTCCATAGTCTCTCATGGTTCACCTCCCCTTCCAACTTCCCTCAACTCCCTTCTCCTCTCCATCTCCCCTTGTCCTCCATGCTATTTGTTATGCTCCACAAATAAGTGAAACCATATGATAATTGACTCTCTCTGCTTGACTTATTTCACTCAGCATAATCTCTTCCAGTCCCGTCCATGTTGCTACAAAAGTTGGGTATTCATCCTTTCTGATGGAGGCATAATTCTCCATAGTGTATATGGATCAGTACACTTATCTTTGATGCAACATTGTGTTTCACAGCTCACATCTTTAGCTGCATACCCACTGTGACAAGCTGATGAAAGAGAGAAAAAAAATGGGGTCTGGTTCACAAATGGGTCTGCTCAATATTTTACCATATTATAGCCTCACTCAGTGTGGTCCTAAAGGACAGTGATGAGCAAATATTCCCTCAAAGCAGTATAATTGGTTTTCTCCTTTGTATAAAGAGATCTGGGGTAAAGAATACAGAAAATTTTGGACATTATCAGATGGTTTGACAGGTGGTGAGTGCCTGGAAGGAAGACAATTAAACAAATGGAGATAGGGAGATTTGGGGAAACACATATAGACAGACTTGTAGAATTAAATTCAAGGTATGCAGATATTTATGTTTTATGCCACTGTATATTAGAAAGCATCTGCTATAGAAAGGTAACTGAAACTAACCACTTTCATAGTTAAAATAAGCTATTTTTTAGAAAATTATAAATTGTTTAAGTAATCTGATAAAAAAGAATATAAGCACACCAGTAATAATATAATTTGAAACTTTATTTGATGATCTAGTTTACTGCTCTCTACACACCAGGTTTAGGCCGTTAAAGAATAATTTATTATAAAATGTTAAAATACTGATTGTTCTAGTCCTATACAAACTGTGAGTGGTATGGTTTTACAGGCATATCTAAGATTCTAAAAATAAGTGGAAAGTGCTCTCAGTGAATGACCTTATTTTAAGCCAAAAAAACTGAGTTTTTAGTGGTCACTAAGTTTTGTCATAAGGCTAATCAGATTATATCTAAACTTATTACATTGTAAATCCCAAGACAGTGTTTTTAGAACATGATGGGTCAATTCCTGTAGGAAATCAGATAAGGTTGCCAAAACCCATTTCTCAGGAGTAAAAATATGGGGGATTTTTCACCTTTTTAAATTATATTTTATTGATTTTTTAAAAAATCATGGTCACATTTTACAATTGGGGGAAAAAAAGGACTTCTATTTTTAAAAAGGAAAATGGAGGGAAAATTAGTATTTAAAATTCTGAGCAGTCAGTGTTTTGGGATAAAGGAGTGTGTAAAATATTCAAACTTATGCTTTCCCTCCAGACCCTGTTTTTCTGGAGTCAGAGCATCAACAGTCTTTATTTTTTTTGCCCTTGAATTAAAGGACCAACATTTAAATTATTGCTTTCAAGCTATAAATCAATGATTGGTAATGACAGGCAGGGAGTCCAATGGAGGGCTCAATTCCAGGACCCTGGATTATGACCTGAGCCAAAGGCAGAGGCTTAATGGACTGAGATAATGAGGTGCCTTTTCTGATATTTTTTATCCAAATTATGGAAAACTTTATTTTTCCCTGATAGTATCTATTTCCTCTACATTTTCAAATATATTAAGTATAATTATATTTTTATGCATTTTGAGGGTCTTACTTAAAAGTAAGACCTTGTATCCTATTTATCTTGAGATTTTACTATTTCATTGTTCTTTTACATTTAATTATAATTTTATCCTCAATTACCTTCTCAGTTTTTTTTATTTTAATTCTGATAGCAGTGGTCTCTTATTTTTTACCTATTGAATTATAATTGTTGATAACTAAAAAAAAAGCTTTTAAAATTATATTTTTAAAAAATTTATAAATACACATTTTTCTCAGAATATCTTTTTATCTATATCCCATGAGTTTTTATATGTATTGTCTTTTCTCCTCTACAATGTGTTTAACTTATATAACTGTAGTCTATCATTTTGAAAATTCCAAAGATGATTTCTTGAAAACTCATCATTGATTTTTAATTTATCATAATGTGAGCAGAGAATATTCATTAAATTCTCATTCTTCACAATTGTGAAGAAATCTTTCAGACCTGTAGTGCAAATGAAATTCTATAAATATGTTATATATATATGTATTTCTTAGCTCAAGACAGACACCTTTTTCTCTCAAAATGTCCATGTAATTATTAATTTATCTGCTGGTTTTTCATTTCCTCAGAAAGGATGTATTAAGGGGCGCCTGGGTGGCTCAGTGGGTTAAGCCGCTGCCTTCGGCTCAGGTCGTGATCTCAGGATCCTGGGATCGAGTCCCGCAACGGGCTCTCTGCTCAGCAGGGGGCCTGCTTCCCTTCCTCTCTGTCTGCCTGCTTCTCTGCCTACTTGTGATTTCTGTCAAGTAAATAAATAAAATCTTTTTAAAAAAAAAAAAGGATGTATTAAATTGACCCAGTATAATCATTATGCATTTCTGTCATTGTTGTTCAAAACATTTCATTTTCATGGATTTTGGGTGTATTAACTCATGATTACATATTAGCAAAATTTTCAAGTTATAAGTACTGTTCATTTTGCATCCATTAGTAATTTTCCTTATAATAAAAGACATCCTTCCCAGTTACTTTAGCTTGTGTTCAACTATTTTCATATTATAGACTTTTTTGCCAGTGTATTATTGAATGTTTCTTTATAAATTTCAGATATCTCTTTAAAGATGTATATATAGTTGCTTTAAAATTTCAAACTTAAATTATGTATTTCTATTTGCATTTATTATGATTACTTAAATATTTGAAAGTATTCTCAGGACCTTATTTCATATTTTCTATGTACCAACTTTTTTTTAATCACCTTACCCTTCTCTGTCTTTGATAAATATTTATGTTACTTGATTTTACTCCTCTGTTTAATTGCAAACAAATTTCTGTTTGGTTGTTGGCTATCTTTAAGTTTTTAGGATCATATTGGCTTATACAATTGCATAACGAAAGTTATTCATCATTCGTTTGCACTTTTTAGATGAAAGCCTAAAGTCCTTTACCTATTAAAAACTACCCCCACTTATTATTTTAAAATTTAATTTTACTCCTATTTATCAAGAAATTGTCATTGTTTTTCTTTCAGTCAAGAGTTAATCACCTTCATCACCATATTTTATCAATGTTAGTACTTTTCATTGCATCTTGGATTCCAAACTTTACCTCCCCATATATCCCCTAAACATGTTCACTTAAAATATTTTAAAGCTTTTCTACAAAATGAATTCTCTTTTTAGCTGTCCCTACCTTCAGTCCCATGAGAAGTCCTGTTCAGAACTTTAATGTAGGAGCCTAACTTTCAGTTTAACCTGACTGTTCTGCCTTTTCTGGGCCATGAGGCTCAGAAGGCCTAGAACTTTGGCTTCCATTTCTTGGTTTTTATTTCTCTTCTATCTCTGGTTCAAAGATCATTTGAATTCAGAGACAAGGAGAGAGAAAAATCCTACAGGATATTCCTATGGATGAACATCTTATGAAGGTCTTTCTTCCTTTCTCTCTTTCTATTATACCAACATTTTTGAATCAGAGGAAATTTTTAAGACATAAAGTTGGCCAGAAAATTTATACATTGTTGGGTTTAGTAGGATTTCTGAGTGAAAGAGAGTTGAGATGTATTGTAAAATGCATCGAGTTTGGAGTGATGGATTCCTGGTTCTCTCTCTGCCAATTACTGTTCTTGTGGGGCATCCTGATTAGTACCTATAAGTTACCTCATTTTTTCCAGGCAAAAGAAGGTCCTAAAGCAGGAAAGACTTAATTAGGTATCATAAAGTTACTCAGAGAAAGCTCAGATCAACGGATTCATTTTTGTACTCCTGTTACTTGCTCCAGTGCATAGCATATATATTCAGTAAATGTTAACTGAATGAATGAATGACAAACAGAAATAGGAAAATATTAGCATCTGTTGCTCTTCTCTTTCTCTCTGATCTCTACCTCTCTCTCTAACTTTTTGTTGCCAAATAAGATGTTCCCTTTTACTTCATTTTTTTTTAAATGAACGATTTTAGAGCAGTTCAAGGTTAATAGAAAAATGGCAAAGATAGTATAGAGAGTTCCCACATACTATGCACCTGGTTTCCCCTATTACATCTTACATTAATATGGTACACATTTATTAAGACTAATGAACCAATATTGAGGCATTATTATTAATTAAAGTCCATAGTTTATTAAGAATTCCTTAAACTAAGAATTCCTTAGTTTTTTTCATAGTGGACTTACCCTGTTTCTAGATCTCCCATTACATTTACACCTCATGTGGTCTTCATTACAGTTCCTTAGACTTTTTTTAATGACCCTGATAGTTTTGAGGCACACTGGTTAATATTTTGTACAATGGTCCTCAGATGGGACTTGTCAAATATCTTAAAAATGACTGGACCGTGGTGTATGTTTTTGGAAGTAAAACAACAGAGGTAAAGTGTCATTTTCATCATATCATATCAGGTGTACATACTGTCAACATGACTTACCACTGTTGATGTTAACCTTGATCACTGGGCTAAGGTAGTTTTTGCCTGACTTTTTCATTGTATAGTTTCTTGTTTTCCACTTTTTCATGGTTTACTCTTTGGAAAATGTCATATGGAACTCAACTTTAAGTGTAAAGAGTTATGCACTACTTCATTAAGAGCAAATTATCTCGATAAATTATTTGAATTCATCTTTCTCTTCAGGTCACCTGGGTGACTCAGTCGATTGAGCATCCAACCTTGGTTTCAGCTGAGGTTATGATCGCTTGAGTCATAAGCTCGAGACCCACATCAGGTTTCACGTTCAATGGGGGAGTCTAGGTGAAGATACTCTTCCTCTGCTCCTCCCCTTACCCTCTGTCTGTTTTTCATTCTCTCTCTCTCTCTCTTTCTCTCAAATAATCAATCAATCTTTAAAAAATATTTGTCTCTTCTCTTCCCTTTATTTCCTAATTAAATTATTTCTATTAATATGGACTCATTTATATTATTTTATACTTTGTGTTATAACCCAAAGCTAGTTAATTTATTTATTTTATTTATTTCCTGTCCAGTTCTAGAACCAGCTATTCTGCCAAAGAGTCCTGTCCTTTTATTGAGGAGTTGTATAAAAAACAAGATCCTGGATGCCAGGTGCTGTTTCTCTTCTTGAGAAACTTATTAGGGCACTGTGCAACTGACTGACGGACAGACAAAAATCCCACTACATATAAAATTAGTTATTGGTTGGAGCTGAGTTAGAAGTTCAAAAGAAATATCATAAGTTATAAATCTAATGTTTGTAGTTAAATCTGAGTACATAACAGAAGATTGTCTAATTATGCTTGCCTCTAATCTATCTGAGTAGAAAAATCTTATAATTTCAGAATGGATTGGTGAAATGAATGTAAAAGGAAATTTGCTATATGAAATCCTCTACAATTCTAGGAAACTCTTACTTGGAAAAAATAAGGATGATAAATCAAGAATTTTCCTTTATAATATGATAGAATAGACTTACTAAAACCTCGGAATTTTAACAAAAGATAGCTAATATTATTAACAACATAAAGGGAAAAAGTGTTCTAAACCAATTTTTTAAATATTATATTCATCAATTGTATTAGTAATTTTATAATACAAATATGTGTATTTTAAAGATAAAGGATAAGTCATTTCTTGTCCTTTTGTTAAAAATGTTATTTTGTAACTATTTAAATAATTTGTTTGAGACATATAGCAATCTGAAAAATTTTTTGTACTCAGCCTGTTAAGTTGTTTTAAATATACACCAACCCTTGTACATCATTATTTCTGTTACATAAGTAAAAATGACTCTTCAGTTTGAAGCATTTGTGTCATTTTTTTCTTGACATTGGACAGTTTACATTATTTTAATGAAAGATACAATTAATTCTAAGTGAGTTATGATCTCATAGTTTTGTTATACTGAGCATATTTTTGGAATTGGATAAATGAGGCTTAAATTTCTGCCCATTTTTTACAAGACCATGATCTCCAGAACACAATTTACCAGTTTCTTTTTTCTTTATATATAAAACTAAAATCATAATTACTATTTATCAGTACTCCAAATGAGTGTTAAAATATACATAAAGGGTTTAAAAAAGTGTGTGACACAAAATTAATGTTCAGGGATTGTAAATTGATGTTTTTCTTCTTACTATAAGAAATAAAGTGATCAACACATACATAATTGTTTTCTATCTTAAGGAGACAAGATTGGTTATCATATTCTGCGCTAATACTCTCCTAGAAAAGTTGTATTGACAGCAATAACTGAAATGTAGCTTAAAACGCAGTCATAATAAATCAACACTTACTAGTTGCTTATTATCTTAAGGAGACAAGATTGGTTATCACATTCTGTGCTAATACTCTGTTAGAAAAGTTGTATTGACAGCAATAACTGAAATGTAGCTTAAAACATGGTCATAATAAATCTGGACAGTGATTAGCTGTATATTACCTTTTTAGAGTGGAGCCACTTTGATCTTTTTGCAAATGGTTCTGATTTGACCAAACTACCAATAAGAAGTCAAAGCTATCAACTATATTGCAGGTTGAGTTTCTTCAGAATGAGAGAAAGAAGAGATGAAAGTTACCTACTCTACCAAGTTACATAAACTTAACCATATATGAGGAGACAATATTTTTTTAACATTTTATTCATTTATTTGACACAGAGAGAGAGACACAGAGGCAGAAAGAGGAGGGGGAAGCAGGCTCCCTGTTGAGCAGAGAGCTCGATGTGCGGCTTGATCTCAGGACACTGAGATCATGACCTGAGCCAAAGGCAGAGGTCATGAGCCACCCAGGCACCCTAAGAAGACAATATTTTGGTTAAACAACAATATTTAGTTCAATATATTGAAAGTTTGTAGCAGGAAACATTCTGAATATTGATAAAAGTGTTCATTGGGGCCTGACCATGTCAATTCCCCAGTGCAGTTTAATGACATAGACATAAGTTCCAAAAATAACAAAATTATATTTAGAAGTTTTATAAATAAATAAATAAGGACATAGTTATATAACAATTTCCAACTGTAGGTAGATTATTTTTACTTGAAAACTAAAGAGATATGATGGTTATACTTATTAATACCAAGGCAAAAATTAAGTGAAATAAGCATTATGTATATTTTAAATTTTTATGGAATTTAAACAAAACCCTAGGGCTTTATGTCCCTGTTGTCTATCATCACATAGTTCTATCATGTGTAATTATCAGCATAACTACTCACATTTTAATTATAAATATACATATAGGAAAAATGTTCTTGGTACATGAATTATGTTGATGAATTATTAAGAATACTGAAGAGGGACGTACTTGAATAGCATGTTAAACTTATATTTTCAAAATATGAGCTAGATTATTGAGTTTCACATATAGAGTATTGTACTAATATTAAATTATATAGTAATATATGTAATGATGCATTCATATTATTTTCCCGCTTTCAAATGATCTGAAATATAATTACATATTGGTTAAATCAAGTCACAGAATTTCTTCAGACTTTGACTATATTAATTTGATTACCTCTTGTATAATGTTATTAGATAAATGAGATAAGAATGTTGTATAATATCATATTATAAAGTAGACTGAATTCATGTATGAGCATTACTATAATTAATATAATATATTATTTTATAATATATTATATTATATATAATTATATATTTAATTATATAATTATATAATATATAATATATAATATAATATAAAATAATATTACAAGTGCTTTAGCAATTATCAAATCACATATATTATTATACCTTCCATACTTTGCCAAGGGTTAAATGTCCAAGATTTTGGTTAATAGTGGACTAAGATATTTTATTTTTGTTTAGGCAATGAAATATTATATTATTTTATAATATATTATTTATTATTATTTATATTATATATTTATGTTTTCAATATATATTTATAATATATTATAAATGTTTGTGTATCCCCCTAATTCATATGTTGAAAACTAATCTTCAGTGTGATAATATCTGGAGGTGAGGCATCTGGGAGATTAGTACTTTTATAGAAGAGACCCCAGAGAGACCCCGTGTCCCCACTAACCACCATATGAAGACACAGTGAAAAGACAGTTGTCCATGGACCAGGATATGGGCCTTCACAGACACCGAATCTACTGATACCTTGATCTTGGTTGTGAGAAATAAATTTCTACTATTTGTAAGCCACGACTTTATATTAGTTTGAAATAGCCGCCTGAGGAGACTGAGATAATCACTTTCTATGTTTTTGTTCCAAAATAAAGATAAAAGGAGAAGAAAAAGAGAATTTTTCTATCAATTTATGGAAATTTCCTCTAATCTTATAATCTATTCAGAATACATGAATAAAGTTTGCTAAATCTATTAAAGAATCAAAATTAATTGTATAAATTGCATTTATTTTGACTAGCAATGGCATGGATGAAGTTAGAGAGTACTATTCTAATGAAATAAGTCAGCCAAAGAAAGTCAAATGCCATATGGTTTCACTCACGTGCGGGATTTAAAAAACAAAATTTAAAATCAAAGGGGATAAAAACAAACAGAGAGGTAGACAAACCGAGAAACAGACTCTTAATTATAGAGGACAAACTGAAGGTTGCTAAAAGGAAGTGGGGGTGGGGGGTTGGTGAAATGGGGATTAAGGAGTGCACTTGTGATGGGCACTGGGTGTTGGGGTGTTGTATGTAAATGCTGAATCACTATATTGTACACCTAAAACTAATAGTACAATGTGTGTTAACTAACTGGAATGTAAATTAAAAGTTAAAAAAAAAAGTTGCATTATATAAACATATGTTATGTCAGTATCTTCCCAGAAGAAAACACAGAGAAGTTAGAAGAGTAGGATTTATTGTGAGAATAAAGCCTATACTTTTAAAAGATCAAAGAGAGCAGGGTAGGGGGACCAGGATGGCTCAGTCCTTGGGCATCTGCCTTAGGCAGGGAGCCTGTTTCTCCCTCTGCCTGCTGTCTCCCCACTAATGCTCTCTCTCTCTGCCAAATAAATAAATAAAATCTTAAAGGGAGAGAGAGAGAGAGAGACAGAAAGAGAATGAATGGGGGAAGGATGGTTAGTGAATGAATCATGGATTGCCATGGGAACCTGACACCTTTAAAAGGGGAGAGGGAGAAAGCAGGATTAATCAGAGAAAAGTTCCATGCATGGTGCAAGTTTGCCCTAATCCCAGCTAACCTGGTCGCAATGACTGGAGCAGATTGCCCCTTAGAAGAGACCTAAATTGGACAGAAATGGCAGGCCCATGCTCAGGCATTGGGTTGGGGCTTCCTGGAGAGAGTACATCCTCAGCTTGAAAGCAGAAAAAGAAAGAGGGTCCTGGAGCCACTAACAGATGGAGTCTGTCAGCGAATTACACCGTTTACACCTTAATGGCAGGTTTTTTCTTGAAGGAAAAGTAAGCAAGCAGTGCACCTCTTTGCTGCCACATATGTTAAATTCATTTTCATTGAGAGAGAAGAACTTGAAATTTTTTCAAACTATTAAAAATTTTGTGAAATAAAATTATAGAACAGTATTAAATATTAATTGGTGTACTAATAATTAATTATAGGAAAATGAATAATGAGCATTTTAGAATCTTTTAAAGCTGTTTATGTTAATCACTCAAACTTCGGCTATAAAAATATTATGCAGTATCTTCTTGGTCTTTTGGCTAAGATCAATTGTAGTTTAGTGTCTTATCAGTTTAAAAGTATTCTTCAAAAGCTGAAGCATTAAAATAGCAACATCTGAGTTCTTAAAGCATAGACTCAACTGTTTGTGTGTGTGTGTGTGTGTGTGTTTTAATGGAAGCCCCCTGAAATATAATTAAAGGGGCAGGATGTTTGTTATTATTGAACAGCTGGAAATAGTTTTGTCTATAAGGCATGTGCTGCCATATTGTACCCATTCCTTTTTCTTGACCAAAGTTTTGATTTCCCATTTTTTAAAAATTTAAATTCATGATAATGGAGTTATACCTCTTGATCCATGTGAAGACATACATTCTCATTTTCTCAACAAAATGTGAATTAATTGGTAATGACAGTATTTAAAGAATAGAATACAAAAATTCATAATTATAATAAAAAAATCTAAATCCACTGATGTTTGATAAATGTAGTATTTCCCCATGCTAACATCAATCTGAATGCCGACTGACACAAACCACTTGTAAATTATTTACAAGCAATTATTACACCATTTTTAGATCTATTGGCATGTTATTGCTATGACCACCTAATGTAGAGTGTACACCAAGGGCTGTCAAACTTGACACTTGCTATTAATAAGCATTTTATAACAGGCATCATAAGCAAAACAAGTATCTTTGTGCCACTGAGTAAAAGGAAACTAAATAATTTTTAAAGTCAAAATTGCACAATACATTCATACACTTATGCTGATACTATGGTCATAAGGTCACACAATGCTTATTACTATTGAAAATATGAAAACCATCAATTTACTTCCTGTTTCATAAAAGCATTTTTTAACAAGGTTTAAATTTTAATTCTTTATTTTTTCAAGTTATAAAAAATTTTAAATGCCCATATCTGATTATAATGTTTTAGGATGGTGATATAAACATTAATGTAAATAGTAACAACAACTATATATATTAGGCACATTTACTGTGGTTAGGCATTTATATATACTACCTGTACTATTCTTAGTAATCCTGAAAGGTAATTATTACCATTCCTCTTTTTCAAATGGTATAATTATGACTCAGTAAGAAAATTTCTTGTCCATTAATCTAATAAAAAGTAGAGTTGCTATAGGTGAAGGAGATTAAGAGGTACAGATTTCCAGTTAAAAAATAAATAAGTCGTGGGGATGAAAAGCATAGCATAGAATTAGTCAATACTATTGTAATAACTTTGTATGGTAACAGATGGCAACTATGCTTATCATAGTATTTTGTAATATATGTAATTGTCAAATCACTATGCTGTGCACTTAAAACTAATATAATTTTGTATATCAACTATACTTCAACTTAAAAAAAGATTTACTTTTTTTCCAATCAGAAACCAAGTGCAAATATCAGGATGCAAGGTAGCATATATAGTATCCTAACTTATTTTTAAATGAGCATTTACACACAGAAATCTACAGAGGAAAATCAATCCTAGATGTTAACACACACACACACACACACACACACACACACACACACACAAAGAGCTATAATTGTAGCAGGAATGTAACTCACTCATATCCATTATCTTCCCAACAAACTACAATAAGGCCTTCCTAAAAAAATGAATACCAGAACCAAGCCAATTATCCGGGATTATACTCTTATCAATGAGATAAATCAGGATTTTGAATAATGAGATATATAGTAGTGATATTTGTACACAAGGGATTAAAACAATGTAAAAGGGTATCATTTAAATTCTCCATGTAAACAGAGAAATGTATTTCCGTTACTCTTCCTGTATTTTCCATCATTCTAAATGTGAGATCCAGAAAGGCTATGCATATTTCAGCTCCTGGAGTTTCTCAAATGGGGATGCAAATTAAAAATTCTCTTATTCCTATTATTTCTCTGGTAGGAAAGGATCACGCGCTTTATGAATGAGCACTCCATATCACTGAAGAGGAATCCTACTCAAAGGATATCTGTTATTCTTGGTTTTAGAGTTTAAAAAGTAGAGTTAAAGAAATTGAATCTGTTGCAGATAATCTACAGTGGTGGAAATTTTGCTAATGAGACCAAACAGCTGCATTTCCTACAGGAATAATCATACATTATTCACAACTCTAAGTTTGCATGCCCTTTAATAAAAAAGTATTTAATTATATAACATATTTAATTATATAACTTGAAATATATAACTTGAAAACTGTCCCATTTCTTGACATGTTAGAGAACAACTTTCTGAAGAAAAAATTTGTAAAAAATTGCACAGTGTGAATAATTATTTTCCTTTCTTTTTTTTTTAGGGACAGAGGAAGAGGGAGAATCTTAAGTTGGCTCCACACCATCATGCAGCCAGACATAGGGCTCTATCTCACAACTGTGAGGTCATGACCCAAGCCAAAATTGAGAGTTGGATGCTTAACCAATACTGCCCAGATACCCTGTCTTCCTTTCCTGGTCCCAAGTCCTCCAATAATCAATCGAACTTTTCACATTTGTTTACATCATAAGAAAAAAACACTATTAAAAATTAAATGAATTCAGTTGTGGGTTTTTTAAAAAGCTCCAAAATCAGATTTTTTCAATGTGTGCTTGCCAGAAATCTTTCACCAGAATTAACAGGGTACTTGTTTAAAATATAAATTTCTGACTCAATTGAGGTCTACTGAATCTGAATCTCTGAGCATGTACTTAACAGATTCTCAATAGAATCCTAAACACACTAATTTTCCTAATAGTCTACATTTAGAACACTTTTAGGTTCATAACAATACTAGGTAGGAGTACAGAGAGTTTCTATATATTCCCCGTCCCCCTACACTCACAGCATCTCCACCATCAACATCTCACACCAAAGTGGTACATTTTTTACAATCGGTGAACTTATACTGACATTATTTCACACAAAGTCCACAGTTTATATTAGAGTTCATGCATGATATTGCAAGCTCTGTGGGTTTGGACAAAGGTAGAATGACATATGTCTATCATTATAATAACATACAGAGTAGTTCCACTGCTCTAAAAATTCTCTGTGCTCTATTCATCCCTTCCTCCCCTCCGGCCTCAAATACCAATGCTTTCATTTCTCTATGGTTTTGCCTTTTGGAATCCTATATTATGGGGTCATCTAGTAGGTAGGCTTTCAGACTGGCTTCTTACACTTAGTAATATGCATTTAGTTTTCCTCCATGTTTTCCATGACTTGACAGCTCATTTCTTTTTAGTGCTGAATAATCCGTTTTCTGGATATACCAGTTTATCCACTCATTTAATGAAAAGCATTTTGCTCACTTTTAAGTTTAGGCAGTTATGAACAGAGCTGCTATAAATATACATGTGGGGGGTTTTGTGTGGATATAGGTTTTCAGTACCAAAGACTAAATACCAAGGAGCATGATCACTGGAAAACATTGTAAGAGCATGTTTAGTTTTGTAAGAAACCAGCAAAGTGTCTTACAAAGTATCTCTACTATTTTGGATTCCCATCAGCAAAAATAAGAACTCCTGTTGCTCCATAACCTCATAAGCATTTGGGTGTTGTATTTGGATGTTGGCCATTTTAACTGGTGGATAGTGACAACTCATTGTTGTTTTGATTTTACTTCCCTGGTGACATAGGGTAGTGAGCTACTTTCAATGCTAATTTTCTATCTATATATCTTTGGTGAGTTGTCTATTAGGATCTTTGATCTAATTGGATTTTTCATTTTATTTTTATTGAATTTCAAGTGTTCTTATTATATTTTAGATAAGAATTTTTATTAGATTTCCATTTGCAAAATTTTCTCCAAGTCTGTTGCTTATCTTTCCATTCTATTGACAATGTCTTTCACATAGCAGAATTTCTTTAATTCTTAAAGAAGTGCAGCTTATCAATTTTATCTTTCCTGGATGGTGTTTTCGGTGCAGCATCTAAAAAGTCATCATCAAACCTAAGGTAATATAAATTTTCTTCGATGTAATTACGAAGGAGCTTTATAATATTACATTTTACATTGTGACCTGTGATCCACTTGGAGTTGATTTTTGTAACAGGTGTAATTTCTATATCTAGATTCATTTTATTTTTTTGCATGCAGCTGTCCTATTGTTGCAGCATCATTTGTTGAAAGACTCTCTTTGTTCTGTTGGTAGTACCTTTGCTCCTTTGCCAATCAGTTTATGTGGTTTTATTTCTGGGTTGTCTTCTGTTCTAGTTATCTATTTTTAATTCTTTCACCAATACCATACTGTCCTAATTATTGTAGCTTTATAGTAATTGTCGAAGTCAAGTATTGTCAGTCCTCCAACTTTATTCTTTCATATTGTGTTGGCTATTCTGGGTCTTTTGTTTTTCATATGAAGTTTAGAATCAGTTTGTTGATATCCACATAAATCTTGCTAGGTTTTTGAATGGGATTGTATTGAATCTATAGATCATTCTGGGAAAAACTGACATCTTTATAATATTGAATTTTCATATCTATAAATATGGACTATCTTTCCATTTATTTAGTTTTTCCATAATTTCATTCATCAAAGTTTAACAGGTTTTTTCATGTAGATCTTATACTTATTTTGTTGGATTTATATCTAAGTTTTCATATTCAGGATTTATAACTAAGTTTCCATGCTATTATAAATGAAAATGTGTTTTTAATTTCCACTTTTCATTGCTGGCATATGGGAAAGAAAATGACTCATATTTAATTCGATATACTGCAAATTTTCCATAATCCCTTATAAGTTCCAGGAGGCTTTGTTGATTTTTTAAAAAAAAATTTTATATAGATAATCATGTCTTCTGTGCAAAAGGACAGTTTTATTGCTTTCTTCCCAATCAATAATTTTCATTCATTTTAAGTCTTTTTTTCTATCTAATTTTACTGCGTTAGCTAGGAATTATAGTACAGTGTTGTAAGGGAGTGGTGATGGGTTTGCCTGCAGGCAAACAAGGGGAAAACTTAGTGGGAAAGTTCTAGCTTCTCATCATTAAGTATGTTTTTGACTGTAGGTTTTTGTAAACATCTTTATCAAGTTGAGGATTTCCCTTTACGTCCAGTTTACTGAGATTTTACTACATGACTGTTATGAGTTTTTAAAATGCTTTTTCTGCATCTATTGATATGATCTTATGTTTGTTTGTTTTTTTCCTTAGATAGTTGATGTGATGGATTACTTTAATTGATTTTCACATGTTGATTCAGTCTCACATATTTTGGGCAAATTCCACTTGTCATGGTGTGTGATTTATATTTTAGAGAATTATTAATTATTTATTCAATATATTTAATAGAAATAATATTTTGCTTTTTGTCTTTTTCTTCTTTTGAGTTTTAACAGATGGTGTCTCTCAAGGAACTGGTCCATTTCAACTACATTGTCAAATTTGTGGGTATAAAGGTGGTCATAATATTTCTTTATTTTGCTTTTAATGTTCACCGGTTCTGTATTGATGTCTCTTTCATTTCTAATATTAGTAATTTTTGTCCTCTCTCTTTTTTTCTTAGTTAACATGACTATAAGCTTATGGAATTTATGGATCTTTTCAAAAACCAGTCTTTTGTTTCAATGATTTTCTCTCTTGATTTACTCTTTGGAAGTTCACGGATTTCTGCTCTTTTATTATTTCTTTTCCTTTTCTTGATTTGGATTTAATTTATTATTTTTTCTCTAGTTTTGTAGGGCAGAAGCTTAAATATTTGATTTTTGATTCTTCTCTTTTTCTAATATGTATTCAATATTACAAATTTCCATTTATACACTGCTTTAAAATATTAATGACTGTGTTTCCATTTTAATTTAGCTCAAAATATTTTTAAATTTCTCTTGAGATTTCTTCTTTGACCCAAATACTACTTAGAAGTGTATTGTTTAATCTCCAAGTATTTGGGGATTTTCCAGGTATCTTCTTTTATTGATTTCTAGTACAATTTCATTATATTCCAAAGGAAGGTATTGTTTGACCTATTCTTTTAAATTTCTTAAAGGTATATTCTATGGCTCAGAATGTGTTTTAGCTTGATGAATGTTCCATGTAAGCTTGAGAAGAATGTATACTCTGCTACTGTTGGATAAAGTAGTCTATAGATATCAAATTACATAGAGTTAATGGTTTTGTTGATTTATTATGTTGTTACTGATTTTCCTGCCTGCTGGATCTGTCCCTTTCTGACAGAACGATGTTGAAGTCTCTAACTGTAATAGTGGATTTATTTACTTCTTCTCACAATTCTATCAGTTTTTGGCTCATATGTTAGGTAAGTACATGCTAAGAATTGTTGTCTTCTTTACATTACATATCATATTCCCTTCATTATACTGCCTTCTGCTTTAAGTCCTTTTTATATGACATTTATATAGCTATTCCTGTTTTCTTTTTATTAGTGTTAGCATGAGACATTTTTCTTTATTCATTTAATTTTAATCTATATTGTATTTATATTTTAAGTGCATTTCTTGTAGATGATAAATATTTGGGTCTTGCTTTTGATACATCTAACAATCTCTGTGTTTTATTTGGTGCATTTGCACCGCTGGCATTCAAAGTGATTATTGATGTATTTAGATTAATATTACCTATTTGCTAACACTTTCTATTCGTGATCCATGTTCATTGGTTCATTTCTTGTTATTGTTTCTATTATATAGCCTTCTACTATTTTCTGACCTTTTGGTTTTAATAGATTATTTTATATGATTCTGTATTTTTAGCATAATAGTTATACTCCTTTTTTAAAGCTGATTCTAGTGATGGCCATAGAGTTTGTAATATACACTTACAAAAATAATCCAAGTATACTTTCAAAAACGCTATACCATTTTACAGGTAATGTGAGTACCTCATAATAACAAAATAATCCTTATTTTTCCCTGTAGTCCTTTGGATCACTGCTGTCATTCATTTCTATCACATATAAACATATGTAATTGAATTCATATTATAGTTCTATTTGATCAATTAAGAATAAGAAACAGGTGCATCTGGGTGGCTTAGGAGGTTAAGCATCTACCTTTGGCTCAGGTCATGATCCCAGAGTCCCAGGATTGAGCTGTTCATGGGACTCCCTGCTCAGTGGGGAGTCTGCTTGCCTATGTCCCTTTACTCTCTTTGTCACTTGTGCTCCCTCTCTCTCAAATAAATAAGTAAAATCTTTTTTTACAAAGGAACCTCTTTTAATAATTCTTGCAAAGCAAGTCTTTTGGCAACACATTCTCTCAACTTTTGTTTGTTTGAGAAAGTTTTTGTTTATCCTTCATTTTTGAAGGATAATTCACAGGACATAGAATTCTAGATTGGTGATTTGATGTTTTTTTTTGTTGTTTTTTTTTGTTTTGTTTTGTTTTGGTTAATACTCATTACTTCATTCTATCATCTATTTTTTTTTCATAGATTTGGAAAGATTGGATATAATTCTTACCCTTATCCTCTATACTTAAGATGTTTACTCTGACTTCTTTCAAACTTTTTTTTCTTTCTGCAGTTTATGGGCCCAGCACGCTTCCGCTGCGCCACTCTGCTCCTATCTTTCTGCAGTTTAAATATGCTATGTCTACATAAGATTATTATGGCATTTATCCTTCTTGGTATTCACTGAGCTTCTCAGATTTGCCATTTGATGCCTGGCATTAATTTATGGAAATTCTCAGTCATTATAGTTTCAAAAATATTTCTTCTGTTCTGTTTTCTTTTCTCCTC
Source organism: Neogale vison (assembly GCF_020171115.1). Classification (NCBI taxonomy): domain Eukaryota; kingdom Metazoa; phylum Chordata; class Mammalia; order Carnivora; family Mustelidae; genus Neogale; species Neogale vison. Next base: position 30,350,945 of record NC_058101.1, read on the forward strand.
CTCTTATTCCCATAACATATACATTACATCCTTTGTGGTTGTCCCACAGTTCTTATAATTCTGTTCTGTTTTTGTTTGTTTAATCATATTTCTCCTTGCTTTTCAGTTTTAGAGATTTCTATTGAAATATCCTCAAACTCAGAAATGTTTTCTTCAGCTATGTTGAGTTGAGTGATTAACAGATTAATGCACTCATCAATTATGTTACAGTGTTTTTGACCTCTAGCACTTCTTTTGGTTCTTTCTTAGAATTTTAATCTCTCTGTTTACATTGTCCATCCACTCTTGCATACTGCATCCACTCTTGCATACTCTATCCACTAGATTGATTAAAATATTAATCACAGTCTGATAATTCCAATATTGTTGCCATGCCAGATCCTAATGCTTTCTTGGTCTTTTAAACTGTGTTTTTTCCCTTTCAATGTGCCTTGTAATTTCTTTCTTAATCTTTAGGCATGATGTACTGGGGACAAGGAACTATTGCCAGTAGGCCTTTAATAGGGGCGCCTGGGTGGTTCAGTGGGTTAAAGCCTCTGCCTTCCGCTCAGGTATGATCCCAGGGTCCTGGGATGGAGCCCATGTCAGGCTCTCTGCTCAGCAGAGAGCCTGCTTCCTCCTCTCTCTCTGCCTGCTTCTCTGCCTACTTCTGATCTCTGTCTGTCAAATAAATAAATAAAATCTTTAAAAAAAATAGGCCTTTAGTAATGTAGCAGTAAGTTGTTGGGGGCAGGGGGAGTTGAAACATTGTATAGTCCTATGATCTTAGTCTTTCAGTGAACCTATGGCTCTGTACTGTAAACTTCATAATCATTTCTCAGTTTTCTTATCCCCTCTTATTTTTTTAATTTATTTTTATTTTGTTCAATTAGCCAGAATATAGTACATGGTTAGTTTCTGATATAGTGTTCAACAATTCATTAGTTGCATACAACACCCAGTGCTCATCACCACACATGATCTCCTTAATACTCATCACCCTGTTATCCTATCCCCTTACCTCCTCTCTTCTGTAACTCTCAGTTTGGTTCCCAGAGTCCAGAGTGTCTCATGGTTTGTCTTCCTTTTTGATTTCTTCCTATTCAGTTTTCCTCCACTTTCCCATGGTCCTCCATGCTATTCCTTATGTCCCACATACGAGCAAAACCATATGGTAATTCTCTTTCTCTATTTGTCTTATTTCACTTAGGATAATTCCTTCCAGTTCCATCCTTGTTGATGCAAATGCTAAGTAGTCATACTTTCTGATGGCTGAGTAATAGTTCATTGTATATATGAACCACATCTTTGTCCATTCATCTGTCAAAAGGCATCTTGGCTCCTTCCACAATTTGGCTATTGTGGCCACTGCTGTTATGATCATTGGAGTGCATGTGCCCCTTCTTTTCACAACATCTGTATTATGGGGGTAAATACCTAGTAGTGCAATTGATGGATTATAGGGTAGCTCTATTTTTAATGTCTTGAGAAAAATCCACACTGTGTTCCAGAGTGGCTGCACCAACTTACATTCTTCCCTACAGTATAAGAAGGTTCCCCTTTCTTCACATTCTCACCATTGCCATTGTAACTGGTGTAAGATGGTTTCTCATTGTGGTTTTGATTTGTATTTCCTTGATGGCTAGTGGTGTTGAACATTTTTCACGTGTCTGTTAGCCATTTGTATGTCTTCTCTGGAAAAGTGTCTGTTCATGTCTTCTCCTCATTTCTTGACTATACTATTTGTTTTTTGGGTGTTGAGATTGAGATATTCTTTATAGACCTTGGATATCAGCCCTTCATCTGTTATGTCATTTGCAAATATTTTCTCCCATTCCATGGGTTAACTCTTAGTTTTTTTTTGCCTATTTCCTTTGCTGTGCAAAATCTTTTTATTGTGACTCCCTCTCCACAGATGATATGATACTTCATGTGGGAAACCCAAAAGACTCCACCCTCAAATTACTAGAACTCATACAGCAATTTAGCAACTTTTATTTTAGCAACAAAATCAATGTACAGAAATCAGTTGCATTTCCATACACTAACAATGTGGCTGAAGAAAAAGAAATTAAGGAATCAATTCTATTTACAATAGCACCAAAATCCATAGGATACCTAAGAATAAATCCAATCAAAGATATAAAGAATGTATACTCTAGAAACTATGGAACATTTATGAAAGAAAATAAGGAAGACACAGAGAAATGGAAAAACCTTCCATGCTCATCGATTGGAAGAATAAATATGAAAATGTCTATGCTTCCAAGAGCAATCTACGCCTTCAGTGCAATCCTTATCAAAATACCATTGACATTTTTCACAGAGTTGGAACAAACAATCCTAAAATTTGTATGGAACCAGAAAAGACCCCAAATAGCCAGGGGATTATTGAAAAAGAAAACCAAAGCTGAAGGCATCACAATACCTGACTTCAAGCTATATTACAAAGCTGTGATTATCAAGACAGCATGATATTGACACATAGTTAAGTGGAACAGAATAGACATGACAGAAATGGACCCTCAACTCTATGGTCAACTAATCTTTGACAAATCAGGAAAGAATATCCAATAGAAGAAAGACTCTCCAATAAATGGTGCTCAGAATATTGGACAACCATATGCTGAAGAATGAAATTGAACCATTCTCTTACACCATACACAAAGATAAATTTGAAATGGATGAAAGACATTAATGTGAGACAGGAATCCATCAAAATCCTCGAGGAGAACATAAGCAGTAACCTCTTTGACATTAGCCAAGCAACCGCTTTCAAGACATGTTATAAAGGCAAGAAAAACAAAAGCAAAAGTGAACTTTCATGACTTCATCAAGATAAATAGCAAAAAAATTCTTGCACAGCAAAGGAAATTTATGCCCTCTTAGATGGAAGAGGATGGTTAAAAGGGGTTGGAATTAGGTATTTTCCTTTTCTCAGTTGGAAGGGTACATCTGGCATGAGTTGGATACTTCTCTTTCCTACATCAGTTAGGCTATGGCAAGATGGGATTTTCTCTAATACTTAATGTGAGAATTTTGTCTAGTGTCTGAAAATAAAAGTTGCAAAAGGAAGGGGGAGCACTATTATTGAGTCCCTTTGAATTTTTTAACTCTCAGGTCTCTCTACACCTAGCTCCAGCAATTTGTCAATTATGGTATATATTTTCTGACTTTGCCACTGGTTCATGCAGAGGTTTCTGCTCTAGTAAGAACTGACTACTAATATTCACCCAATTATTTCAATTTAGAGGAAAGAGTTTGCTCTCTGGCCTCACTATCATTTCAAATCCAAGATAAACCATGATCAATTTGATCAGCTATTTTACTTCTTGTTAGGACAGGATAGCAACTTTTAAGCATCTTGCATGCAAGACCAAAAACTGAAAGACAACACACTAGATTTGACAATTAGTATTTAAGGGAATGACATTTAACTGTAACATGAGGAAAAATCTGAACCACCATTCGTTTCAGGTGAACACTGAATGTAAGATTAGTTTGATGGCTGCAGGCTTTAATAGCTATGTTTAAATTAATGAAAGTCTTCAGAGTACTTGGACCCCATATATTTCTTTTTCTCAAATTTTTATTTAAATTCTTGTTAATTAAAATATAATTAAATCATTAATTAATTTAATTAATTAATTAATTAATTAAATTATTAATTAATTAAAATATAATACTGGTTTTAGGAGTAGAATTTAGTGATTCAGCATTTGGGTTATTCAAAACACCCAGTGCTCAACACAGCAATTGCCCTCCTTAATACCCATCACCCATTTAGCCTATCCCCCACTGACCACCCTCCATATAACCTCAGTTTGTTCTCTATCAGTAAGAGTCTTTTATGGTTTGCTTTCCTCTCTCTCTCTCTCTCTCTTTTTTTTCCCCTTCCCACATGTCCATCTCTTTTTTGTTTTTTGTTTTTAATTCCCCATATGAGTGAAATCATAGGGTATTTGTCTTTCTCTGGCTTATTTTGCTTAGCATAATATACTCTAGCTCCATTCACGTCATTGTAATGGCAAAATTTCGTTCTTTCTGATGCCTGAATAATGTTCCATTGTATATATGTGTCACATCTTTATTATCCATTCTCCAGTCAATGGACATTTCAGCTCTTTCCATAGTTTGGCTATTGTTGATAGTGTTGCTATAAAATCAGGGTGCATGTACTCCTTCAAATCTAATAGTATTTCACCTACTTCTGATATACTACTCTATCCATAATGAATAATAGGAAAAAAATGGAATCATTTGTATCAATGTCATAAAGCAAAGAATGTTGTTCTTAAAGAAAAGACTATATAGTGTGGAAATAAAGCATGCCACTATCAATCAATTTTGGAATAAAATATTTTAGTATTAATTTTTCCTTCAGGTTACTATTGTATTTGAATGAAAATCTATTCCACTATTTGATAAAAATCAATTATCAATATTTGCTTAATATAACAAGACTTTGCTCTACTTAACTAGGCTTTTAAAATCACTTTGCAGATCAGTTATAATTTTTAAAGGTAATTTGTTTCTACTGTAACAGTGAGATTTTGGTACTTTCCCCAAAACATATCCTCAAGCAATTTGAAATGTGTAAATACAGAAAATACCCAGTTGAAATATCACCAGTTGAAGAAATTTGAAGAAAGCTACCAGAACATGTTAGTAATAATAATTATGTACTGGTAAGAAAATACCAACAATGCAGAAATGTCCACAATACCCAAACTATGGAAAGATCCCACATGTCCATCAACAGATGAATGGATAAAGAAAGATCTGGTACATATACCCAGTGGAATATTACTCAGCCATCAAAAATGAAATTTTACAGTTTGCAACCATGTGGATGGAACTAGAGGGTATTATGCTAAAAGAAATAAGTCAGTCAGAGAAAGACAACTACCATACGATTCCATTCACATGTGGAATTTAAGAAACAAAATAGAGGATAATAGGGGAAGGGAGGGAAAAATAAAATAAGATGAAATCAGAGAGGAAGACAAACCGTAAAACAATCTTAACTATAGTAAACAAACTGAAAGCTGGATGAGGGGGTGAATGGGGGGAGGGGGTTGGGGGTTAGGGGAACTGCCTAATGGGCATTAAGGAGGGTATGTGATGTAATGAGCACTGGGTGTTATATGCAACTGATGAGTTACTGAGCTCCCTCTCTGAAACTAATAATATACTATATGTTAATTAATTGAACTAAAATAAAATTTAAAAAAATAAAAAAAAATTTTAAGAAAATATCAGCAATAGAGAAGGAACAAAGATCTTAGGTATAATATGCAAATACTACCCAACTTGAAAAACTTCCCATACTACCATATATAATAACAATTCAGATTCATGTACAAAGTAAATTCTATTGAAATTCTGTGTCTGTGCCAGACACTATGTTAGGTACTAGAGGTAGAGTATGAAAGAGGTTACAGTGTCTCATTTAAAAAATATGTTATAATTAAACAAGTGTATTTACAAATAATTGTATTTTTATAAATTTTTTTAACCTGACCTATTTGCCTGAAAAAGTGGAGAAAGAATAGAAATTAGCAAAGAAAAGAATAAAACAAGCAAATTATTTACAACTCCAAAGACTTTAAAAAATGGAAGCTTGGAATTTCAAACAAGCAATAAAAACAAAAAAAACAAAAACCCAAAACAAAACAAAACAAACCTCTTCAATCTTTTGGCTCCTGTAGCCATCATAGTCCTCTCCATCTGTCCTTACTGAGAGGAGAAAGGACTCCAGCTATACCACTGGAGAATTACTTGGAAGGTTGTGTCATTTGCTGTGTGTTTGCTTCTACTCTCTCCACTCCACCTTCCAGACTATAATTGGAGTAATAATTGTTTGTTTGTTTTTTTTTCACCATGGCAAATTTGTCTTGTCTGACTTTGTACTAAGTATCCCCCTGCTGTGTAGTCTGACAGATCTTTTCTTATCCCCTTATTCCTTACTCAGGAAAATAAACCAAATTTCACTTTCAAGACAGTTTATGTAAGGCTTCCATGTTAACTTTTGCTTGGTGCATTTTTTAAAATTGTTAATGCTACAGCATTCCAATGGTCTTGAACACAACAAGGAATTGTGATAAAACAAAACAAAATAAGAGGGTAAATGTGAAATTGTTTTGAAATTTACTGAACATTTCTTTAATGTTATCCTTCAGATTTGATATTTTTTTTAAAGATTTTATTTATTTATTTGACAGAGAGAGATCACAAGCAGGCAGAGAGGCAGGCAGAGAGAGAGGAGGAAGCAGGCTCCCTGCTGAGCAGAGAGCCCGATGCGGGTCTCCATCCCAGGACCCTGAGATCATGACCTGAGCCGAAGGCAGTGACTTAACCCACTGAGCCACCCAGGCGCCCCAGATTTGATATTTTTGAACTGCTTAGAATTTTTATATTAAATGCAGCTCCAAAGTCTTTGCTTAATTGCTATTATCAAACCATTTTTTGGATAAAGTTGTATGTAAGGTTACAATACATTAAATTATTTTTCCTTATTTTAGAGTTTCATTAGAACTTTTTGCAGTTCTACATTAGAAAAAGAAGGATTAATGTGTCTCTCTGTATTTTAAAATCTCTTTCAAATTAATAACAAAACTCCATCAAATATAAAAAGGTGTAGAATATGTAAAGCAATATTCATTGAAGAAAATTATGAAGGCCATATAATTATATTAAAGCTGTTTAATCATACTATTAATTAATAAGTTCCAAGTGAAACAATACGATATAACTTATAGTTCAAAACATGTAACAGTGATGGCTTTAATGATAATCAATTCCTGTGAATTTGGGTCATTGCCAAAACTATAACATATCTCCAGATAGAATACAATTCTGTCCAGTTTTCCTGAGAGCAATTTCAACACATCTTAATAAGGTCCATAAAGTTTTGTTACTTCTTATTCAAAGTTAACCAAGGACATATTCAAAGCTGTACATAAATAAAATGCATATAAATATTATAATAATATTTTACTATCAATCATAATAGAATACCAGAAGAATATAAAAGAATATTAAATTCAATAAAATAATTATTAAAATCGTGTTCCTATTTTATTGTATACTGTTTCTACATCATATTTTTAAAATTTAAAATTAAAATTATTAAAAAATCTGTATTTTCTAAATTTTAATAAGGGTATATAATATAATTCTTTGATAATATAAAATATTTCATCTAGGTTGGTAAAATGTGCTGTTATGTTACTTATTTTTTTATAAAGCTTTGGTTTTACTTGCACAAAATAGAAACCATTTCAATTTTTCAGGGCATGGTATTAAAATATGTCTAATTTGTCTAGTTTATGCTTATATATTCTCTTAAATATCACTCATTCTACGAAGCTAACCTTTTCTCTCTTAGGTGGTATTTTCTCTCTTAGGTGGTATATGGGTAGTTCCCATATCCTTTTTCCTACTGTACATTGTTCAGTAACTAAGGCATATAGTTGTCAATCTTTATTTTTGTGTATGTTTTTACACCGGACCCTAAATTTTTCATGGTAAAGACTATGATTTTTACTTTTGATAATCCAGTGCCTCACACTGCAGCTCTTTGTACACAGTGAACACATATAAGCATCTGTTTAATAAATGTCCTAAGTCAGGGATATCAAATATGTAGCATACATACTGTGCTTCTTAATAAAGACTCCTCTCCATGCTTTATTATCCGTTATTAATCAGCCATGACAATCATTTCTTCTTCATCCATATTTGGCTTCAGATCTTTCTTGTTATAATACTCCATGTATCCACTACCAACTAATTAATTTAGACACGTATGCTGAGACTTAATCTTTCTTTGTATCTATTTTAAACCTTCTAAGTGATCTAAGTCTCTCGGCATACTTGTCTCCACTAATCTGTAACTTTTCTACCTCTTAGTGTGCTTTCTGTTGTAGCCTGGCTTGATTGTGTCCAAGACATATGGGCAACTGTTATAAACCTTCTCTTCCATCACCCCTGGAGTCAAACCTTGCTTTTGTAAATGCCATCTGTGACAAGGGTCTTACTCCTCACACCATGACTCTGTAATGCACCTGGTTCCATGTGGGGCTATGGCTAGAAGAAGTTCCATTGTCCTATGCATAACAGATTGGTACTGCCAGCATTTTGGGTGAAAATATACCTGTAACTAATTTTGACAAATTCTGCACAGAAAGAAGTTCTAATCCTAAGCAAATTCCAAGGTGAGAAGAATAACATAGGACCCTGAGGTGTTTTCCTCATGATACTGCCAGACATTCAAAACAAAGCAGCACGATTAAGCAAGAACAAAGTCCATATTTTTTCCTCTGGCACCAGCATGATATACAGGAAAATGGGCAGCCATCCATATAGACACCTCTGAGATGGGAGATAGGGGAGTGGCATGCAAATCAAAATGCCAATATGACCTTATTGAAATGTATCACTTTCTACCTTTAATAAGCATTCCTTGGGCTTTATCAATATTTGACTAGATTCCAAAGTTGATAAAACTGATTCTGACAGTAATTGCCAGCTTAATGTTGCTTCAGTGGAGAAAAGGGTCCTTGGCATTCTTTCATTCCCATTTTAGCCCTACATCAGTTTTTATCTTCTAGTACAATTCATGCAAACTATTCTCTTGCCTCTGTCCTAATAGTCCACATCTCCACATCTGGGCTACAATGATACTTTTATAACGTACATCCAAAAGCCTTGGATGTAGAGTGAGAAAGTCAGACTTAATTGCACAATGTTAATTTGATAAAATATTTTAAAAAATAATTATGGACAGAACTATAAGATGTTTTCCTGCTGAATTACATGGTATGAAATCTAAATAATACTCTTTTCCTTTTCCCTTTACAGTCACACATTAATCCCTTTCACTTTCTAGCTTATCTTTTGGGTCTCTACTTACTAGGTTTAATATTATCATTCTCTGGCAGGGTTTTCATCTCCAATAACTAGATTTCATAGATGGTACTGAAAGAAAAACATAAAATACTGACTCATTTAAAAGGAGATATTTGTTTTGTAAAGAGAACTCTTTTTGTGTGCTTTGGGGTTTAACAATAACAATCATATTACCAAATCTTAATTAATTAGTTTCATTGTTTAAGTAAGAAATCCTATTCCTGATGATAACCATTTGACAATTTCAATTTGTTTTATTTATGTATTTATTTAAGGGAGAGAGAGAGAGAGAGCAAAGAGGGGAAGAGAAAGAAAGAGAGATCTTGGGTAAACTCCCTCCCAAATGCAGAGCCCTGCATGGTGCTTGATTCCATGACCCTGAAATCATGAACTGAGCCAAAAATCACGAGTCAGACCCTTAGTTAACTGAGCCACCCAGGAGCCCTGACAACTGTGATTTAGATCCACAGCTTCTGTATTTGAGGATGTGACTTTATAAAACAAAAGTGATGAAAGATTTAAACAAACAATTAAACCATTTATTCCCAGAAATGCATTTCTATGAGTATGGGCATATTCCACACATCGTTCTTCATAGTTTGTTTGTTTTTTCTTTTAGATCAGGATTAGGGTCAATTTTTGTCCCAGAATATACAATGTTTGCTTTCTCTTATATTTTCTTTGACTGCTTTAGAAAGTCTAATATTCATATTCTAAATAAAACATTTCAAAGTGTGCATCATGAAAGTGTTCGTGTCATAGCTATTAATCTACCCTGCTCAAATATGTCCAAATGCTCTTTATTATTGCTCCAGACAATTCACTAATCAAATATAACTACTACTGATTGAATGTGTATGTTTAAAAAAGATATCTGGGAATTGAATTAACTGTAAATTCTTCTCTTCAAGTAGTATGGTTTACTTGTCCCAACTCCAGTCTTCAAAATAGGGTTGTGAAATCTAAGATCAAAGAGAACGTTTAAAACTATCGCCATCAGACAGCTCTTAACTTCACAGTTTCTTCACTTTTTCTTATGTCATTCCCCACTATTAAAATAGAACTAGAAACAACAATGAGATGAATTCTTTACCATGATGACAAGTAAAGGTCACTTATATTCTGTGAAGATCTGCAATTTCAATAAAAATCCACTTATAGAAGTTACTGTCACAAAGACAATTGATGGTAAATTTGTTTTAAATTATTTTAAAAGCTTTATTTTATATGGTAGACCAAATGTCAGGAAATATAAGACAAGACAAATAGCATCACTAGTACTACTGAAAATGCACAACCTGATTTATTTGCCAGAAAGAATATATGATTACAGTTAAATAACTTTTTAATTTTCCAGGTGATTGGAGAGTTAGAATTATCATATCATATCATATCTAAAACTTATCAAAAATAAAACAACAGGGACGTCTGGGTGGCTCAGTGGGTTAAGGCCTCTGCTTCGGCTCAGGTCATGATCCCAGGGTCCTGGGATGGAGCCCCACATTGAGTTCTCTGCTCAGCGGAGAGCCTGCTTCCTCCTCTCTCTCTCTCCCTGCCTCTCTGCCTACTTGTGATCTCTGTCAAATAAATAAATAAATAATATCTTAAAAAAAGAAATAAGACAACAATGATACTGCTATAGACTGAAAGTGTGTATACCCTCAAAATACACATGTTAAAGCCCAATCACCAATGTGATATTATCTGGAGGTAAGGCCTGAAGGAAAGTAATTAGGTTATGAGGGTGAAACCCCGATGAATATGATTAACTCCCATGTCTGAAGAGACTAAAGTGAGGTAATCTCTCAGCCATGGTCCTGTAAGAAGGTGGCTGTCTATAATCCAAAAAGAGTGCCCTGACCAAGAATCCAACCATGTTGGCGCTCCAATTTCTGATTTCCAGCCTCCAGAGCTGTGAGAAATAAATGCTTGCTTTGTTGAGCACTCTAGTCTATGGTATCTTTTTAGCAACCAAAAGTGAGTAATAAAATAAGAATTTTATAGACTTCTAACTTTATTATTATCTAATATACATAGTAACTGGAACTGAACTAGTAAAACACTTTCTCTAGAAGTTCTAGATGATTTCATTTAATAATCAGAAAAAACGTGGCATGTATTTATTAAAAACATATCCCGAGGGGCTTAGGAAGGGTGATACTTTAGAAGACTGGCTTTTAATACAGTTACCCTTCTTATGAATGGGTGGGTAATAATGGTTTAAATTAATGTATTAAATACGTCTTTAGGGGCACCGGATCACTCAGTTGGTTAAATGTCTAACTCTTGACTTTAGCTCAGGTCATGATCTCAGGGTTGTGAGATCGACTTCCCTGTCTGGCTCCACACTGGGCATGAAGCCTGTTTAAAATTCTCTCTCTTCCTTTCCCTTTGCCCACATCCCAACTCAAAAAAGAATAAAAATAAATATGTGTTTTTAGACATTCATTGGAGGAATATTAACTACCATAAATTTCAGGAAATCTGAGTTCTGCCTGAGGTTCCAAATGTTCACTATGACTAACATTAGGCATTGAATTCTCTCTTTAAATTCTCAAGGAGATATCCATAGAGGAAATAAATTGGATTCATATGGATTGCAGAAAGACTCACCAGAGGTCTCACTTTGGCTCTAGAGTAAGTGTGAAGTTACACAGATCAAAGCAATTCCATAGGCAAAAGATGTAGAAATACCCACTGAAACACAGATATAAAATTATAGAAGGATGGGTGCCCCTGAAAGATCTTACTTATAGTTAGTTCAGTATTGGAATGGCAGAAATATGGGATCTAATGGAGAAATAAAATTAGTTTGCTTTTTTTTTTCCTAGTGAATTGGATGAAAGTCCCTCAAATAAAGTATTAAATCTGAAATGACTACTTGTAAAATTTAATAAACTTTGAAAAAAGGCAATTTTTTTTTCATTTGACACTCTCTATTATAAAAGACTGTGAAATGAGGATCTTTTTTTCTCCATATACAACAGATTCATAGGCTATAAGTCAAATGGGGAGAGATTAACAAGTCATAGAGGGCAATAATTCATGAAGAATTACTGGCAATAGTTTATTAGAAACTATATACTCATAGATGTAAGCTCAATTATACCAAGCACAAAAAGCATGAAGAACACTTCATCAAGGACCACCATAATCAAATAATGTTGCAGGATAATCAAATTACTGAGAGATTTCTTATCAGAAACAATGGATGTGAAAAGACAACAGAGAACATCTTTAACATACTGAAAATCTGTCACCCTAGAATTCTATCCCTAGTGAAATATTATTCAAAATATGAACACAAAACCTTTTTGAGATGCACAGAAGCTGAGAGAATTCATCACCAGCAGAAGTATAAAATACACAAAAGGGAGAGTCCTTTAGGAAGAAGGAACATGATATCAGATGGAAATCTGAATCTGCACAAATGAATGAAGAGTATCAGGGTAGTACCTGTAAGAGTAAATTAATTGAATTTTTTAAGAAATTAAATATCTTCAAAATATAATTGACTAAAAATAACAATGCAGTGTGGCATTCATAATATATGTAAAAGATGTAAAAGTAAAAAAAAATTATGACAATAATAGCATAAATGTCAAGTAGAGAAAACTAGAAAAATATGTTGGTAAACATATTATTTATATGTGAAACTGTATGATATCGCTTGAAGTTACAGAGTTACCAATTAGAGATAGATATTTGCTATGAGCTCTAATTAAACAAAGGAGTATACATAAACCAACAAGAAAGAGAAAATAGACCATAAAACACAGTCAACTAAATTAGAAGAGGCAAAAATAGAGTCCACTTTGACAGTGGACAAAGAACACATGAGCTGAATCAAAAACTCTATAATATGATCGATTTAAGCATACCCCTAAGAGGAGTGACTGGGTGGCAGAGTCTCTTAAGAGACCAACTTTTCATTTCAGCTCAGTTGATGATCTCAGGGTGGTGAGATCCAGCCCCATGTAGGGATCAGTGGTGAGCTCAGAGTCTACTTGGAGTTCTCTATCCCTCTCCCTCTACCTCTCCTGCTCATGCTTGCATGTTCAATCTCTCTCAATAAATAAATACATTTTTAAGAAAATAAAATAAACATAACTCTAACAATTATCACATTAAATACATATCCCAATTAAAAGACAAATTGTCAGGATAAAAAAGCAAAACCCAACTATTTCCTTCCTATAGTATATAATTTATAAAGCACATTTTCCATAAAGAGACAAATAAGTTAAAAGTAAAAAGATGAAAAATACAACATTTTAAGATGCATCAAAAGAATGTTGGAGAGGTTATATTGATCTATCAGACAAAGTAGACTGTGGAGAAAAAAAGAACATTTTACAGAGATAATGATCAATTCATCAAAGGGACTTAAATCTTCATCATTTATGCATTTAATAATGGAATTTTAAAATACATGAAGCAAAACCTGATAGAGCATCAAAGAGAGAGAAGCAAATACATGGTAAGAGTGGGGGATTTCAATTTCCCCCTCTAAATAGCTGGTAGAACAAATAGAATGAAAATCATCAGTAAAAAACCTCTTAACCTACTTGAGATTTAAAGAATGCTCCATAAAACAACAGCAGAAGACAAATGTTCTTTTTTCAGTTGGATACAGAATTTCTTCCCAAAATTCAACACCTTACAGGTCATAAAAAATCTCAATAAATATTAATGGATTCAAGTTCTATGAAGTATGTTCTCTGACAAAGTAGAATAAAATTATAAATCACAGAAGGATCTCTGGAAAATCTGCAAATATTTGGACAGTAAATAATACACTTCTATACAATATGTGTGTCAAAGAATAAAAATGGAAATTAGAAAGTATTTTGAATTGAAAATACCATATGTCAAATTTATGGTGTGCTATCAATGAGGTACTTAGGAAGAAATACTACTCTGAAACAGTTTTAACTTTCTCACTTTTGATCTTAGACTCTATCATTTATTTTTGTATCTTATATTTTATTTATTGAGAATATTGCATAGACAAAGTAGAGTTATTTTCTAAAACTGGATTCCCTTTCCTTCATTTAATTCTTTTAAGTGTCAGCGGTATAATTGTTCACTGCATCTTCAAGGTCATGCTTCCTTTTCTTTAGCTGTAGAAATTTTGCAAAGACTTCTAGTTTTTACTAATAATCTAATAATAATCTATTAGTCTATTAGTCTAGTCTAATAAATCTATTAATAATCTGATAATCTAAGGAAGAGATATTTCTCTATGCAGTATTTATGAAAAATTGTTCATGCAGGATGTATTTGACTTCTTTGGTGTCCTTTGGATTGTCTCATTCCTTCTCCCAAACTTCCACATGAAATGTGCTTGAAACAATTTTCAAACAGCAGAGATGATCTCTACTTGAGATCTTTTCCTTATCATAGAACTTTGGATATCATACCTAAGAAGAATTTATGAAACATATGACAGTTTATGTAAACACTACTTAGGTGCATTCACTACTTAGATGAGGAAAGAGAACATTACATACATAACCCTTGTATTCCTACACTTATACAATCATATTCTCTCTCTTTATTCAGAGTTAACCATTACCATGAAAAATTTGTTGATTATTTGTGTATTTTCTATTTTAATCACATATTTATCCATTTTTAAGCAACTGCAATAGTTTTTCCATTCTTAAACTATTTCAATAGAATCATATATACTCTTTTTTAACTTCCTTTTTTCAATCACCATATACATTTAAGATGTGTGTTTCTGTTAATGCATGCAGTTAAATATTTTTGTTTCTTAGTCATGAGAGTCAGGTCACCACTTAAGGAGCACTTTGGAATTCTGTGAAGCTTTTATTTCTCACTATGACAGAAAAATTCTATTAGCATTTAGTGGACATGTGTCAGGTACGTTAAAAACCATTGGTGTAGTTTATTCATGTTTGCTGTTATATTTATTTTGATCAGCTACCACAAAGTATTTATTCTTTTGAATAGTACTGACATTTGAGTTAGTTCAAGGCTTTTTTTTTTTTTTCAAAAATCTTTAAAGATTTTATTTATTTATTTATTTACTGACTGACTTATTTACTTATTTGAAAGAGAGAGCAAGGGAGAAAGAGAAAAGAGCACGGGCAGAGGGAGGAACAGAGGGAGGAGAAGCAGGCTCCCCACTGAACAGGGAGCTCAATGTGGGGCTCAATCCTTGGACCCTGGGATCATGACCTGAGCCAAAGGCGATGTTAAGCTGATGGAGACACCCAGGCACAACCCCAAACTACTTTATTTAGACTCTTTTGACTGTTCTTTTTGCAATTATTCTGCTAATATTGTACATGTCTTCTGGACCAGAGAGTTTCTGTCTTCTATTGAACTTGGCTAGTTTGGGGATAAAAACTAATATCAAAGTTAAGGTAGAGCATATTTACTCTTGTTTCCTTTTACTTTCTGAAGACTTTCAATAAGATTAGAAATATTTGTTCCTGAATATTTTATTAGATTTGGCATAACTCCAATTTGCCTCTGTTTATTTATTTTTATTTTTTAGAACTTATTTATTTGACAGAGAGAGATCATAAGTAGGCAGAGAGGCAGGCAGAGAGAGAGGGGGGGAAGCAGGTTCCTTGCTGAGCAGAGAGCCTGATGCGGGGTTCGATCTCAGAACCCTGAGATCATGATCTGAGCTGAAGGCAGAGGCTTGACCCACTGAGCCACCCAGGTGCCCCTGCCTCTGTTTATTTCTAATGGACAGATTTTTATGCTATTAATTTAGTATTGGCAAAAGTACTATTCATGTTTCCTATTTTAATAAGTCTTTTTATTAAATGGTATATTTCTGCATATGCATCCTTTTGTTAATATTTTCAAGTTACTTTCATAATAACCTATTATAATCTATAGATTTTTTTTCCTTAAATCCAATATTTTCCTCTAAATATTTATTGATTTATTCTCTTTTTAAAATCCACTACTTAGGTGCCAGAGTGGCTCAGTCTGTTAAGCGTCTACCTTCAGCTCAGGTCATGATCTCAGGGTCCTGGGATTGAGCCCCACATTGGGCTCCCTACCTAGCGGGGAACCTACTTCTCCTTCTCCCTCTGTCCCTCCTCCTGCTCCTGTTCTTTCTCTCTTAACATAAATAGAATCTTTTAAAAAATCTAATCTTGCCTTATTTTTATCTATTTAACCTATTCTTCAAAGAACTAACATGAATTTGCCAATTCTATTAAATGTCATTTTTCTATTTCATTATTTTATAATTTCTACATTTATCCATTTCTTTTCCTCATTATTTTGGTTTCTTAATCTGATCTTTCAAGGTTTTAGCTTAGATGGGTATGCCAGTAATACTTAGGCATTTTTATTTTATAATATAAATATTTAGAGATATGAATTTCTAAGCATTGTATAAAATTTAACTATTTTATCACATTTTTTGGTTCTATATATTTTCTTAGCTGTTTAGGTAATTCTAAAAATTTTCTGTATTTATAAGATTATTCTAATTTTCTTTTGCTATTATTTTCTAGTTCAGGTGTACTGTGCCAAGGCAATATTTTATATATAAAAGAAATTATTTCAAATTTGTTATGTCACATTTTATAGTCATGAATGCAATCAATCAGTTTTGGTAAATGTTCTCCTTCAATAGAAAAAAAAGTATTAAATTCCTGGCAGCATCGTTTGACGTCATTTGATGTCAATTTATCAAATTCATTAGTGGTGCTATTCAATTGTGCTTTATCCCTATTGATTTTATGTCATCTTAATCTATCATTCACTGAGAAATGTGTGTTAAAATATTCCACTAAGAAGATAGATAATTCAATTTCTTTTATATTCTAATTTTGGTTTTTACATATTCCATGGAATTAAGTACATACATGCACTTAAATGTATGTCATCTAATAATGAAATTTTTTTCATTATGTACTACCTCTTTATTTCTAATTATTGCTTTTGTCATAAAGTATCACTATAGCCTAATGAGCTATCTTTTGTTTAGTAATTTTTATATATCCTTTTATAAAATGACTTTAGTGTAAGCCTATTATTGTCATTGTTATAATTGTTTTGGTTATAATTTTTTTCTAGTTTCATTCAAGAAAAGCTCAGGGCTTGCATCTATAGAATGAATTTGTTCTAATGAATGATACAAGTATTGAAAATTTCCCTAAAATTTGTAAAATGGGTTTCGCTGATCTTCAGATTTGAATGTTTTACCATTGTTTTCTTTGTATAATGTGACAGATCTTAGAACTTATATTTGCAAGTTTTATTGTGATAGAAATTTTAATTGAGCGTATGATCAGCCAGGAAATAATTACATTTTTAAATCTCTTACGTGTGTCTGATGATGTAACCAATTCTGGCAATAAGATGTGAGCAAAAATGACAATGGTAACCTTTGTGAAACGTCCTGAGTAGAAATACACATGCTGTTTCTCTTTTTCCATCTTTTTCCCCTTCCTACTGGATTAGAATAAAGATAAATAAACTTTAGATAAGGAGACAAGGAGAAGGCTTAGTAATAACAACAAGATTGAAGATGCCTAAATCCTATACACTAGGTAGCCACCATCTGAGGGCAGGCTCATGCTTGAACTGCTACATTATAAAGCAAAACCATTTTCCCGATAGTCACTATATTTAGAGAATATTTTTATAGCACCCCATACTGTATCTTAATAATACGACTATCTATGAATGCTTTAAATTTAATGTGAATAAAAATGAATATGGAAAGACTACTGTGCCACTTTGATGTTTGATAAAATATTGCATTTACCGCATATTAGTTGTCTTCAAATACAAGTGGAATAAAAAATAAATGAATTGTAAAAAGTGAACCACATTGATAATTATGAATGTTTTCTCTCTCTCTCTTTTTTTTTTCTGGGTGTAATATCACCCCTAATTGACCCCAGGCATCCATTTGAATTATTATCGAAGAAATACAAAAAGAAGGGGAATAAAAATAAACAGTTTCTTACATCCAAACACAATCATGAAGACAAGTTTCAATCATTTTCATGATTGTTTATTTGCTAAATTTGCTAAATATCCAAAATCTATTTATCGTTCTTGATATACCATAATTGTGCACGTCAGCAATTGAATTTGGAGCCCTATGAGTATATAATTGTTCCAGAATGCTAAGAAAACATCTCTGTAAATGATTAGGGTTTAGTTAAAGGCAGGAAAAAGGAAGATAAGGAAAGAGGGGACAAAATTAAATCTCATTCCATTAGTGACCAAAGTTTTTGAGAATGAAACAGAGAATATGTAGTTATTTAACATCTCTAAATGACTTTTTTTTTGCATTGTAAATAGGTGGAAATGATAATTTAATACTTCCTTCACATACTTGCTGGAAAGATTAAATGACATGTGAGACACTTAGCATGATTTCAAATACACACAAAAATATAACCATTGAGTTAATGTTAGTTTATTTATTGGTATCATGACACCCCATTTATCATTTTATATGTTGTGTATAGGTGTGGGTAGATATCCATTCATTCAACATTTTATGCTGGAATGTATGCATACAAATCCTGGCGTTTTAGAATTGATGTCATATAACTAACGGGGTATTGAATTCTGTTTTGGTATCGTAGGACTGATAAGATGATAAAGCTCTATTTTATCCCAAATTCCTTAGAAATTATTGAGCTCGAGGTATAAAATGAAGTGCTTGCACTTTCCTAGAGTGTGAAGACCTAGGGGAACAGAGGAAGGGAAAGAGGAATGTCAGGCATTGAAAGAGTACAAATATAACAAAGTATGTTACTGAACTGGCCAGTTTTATAACAAGAATGTTTGGTCACCAAAGTTTAATAGGCATCTTGAGAGATACTGTATGCAAGAAAAAAGAATTTGCCAATTCTCTTCTATCTCAGGTACATGGTCAAAATCTGTCCCGCATTGAGCCAACTTTCTTGAGGAATTTCCAGGTCGCAATCCTGGGCCATTTAGCAGCCACTGGGGAAGGTGAATGGATTCTGATGATTCCCTACAGATGTTTGTGATCCTAGACCTTTACTGTAGAGGAATCCATACCAAAGAAGCAGTCTAGTATCATTCATAAGAATTAACATTTTGTACTTAGACATATATGGGTTTAGAACTTGTGCAGCCCCTTTGGACAATTTACTTAAATTCCCTACATCTTAGGATATGTATTTTTAAAATATGGATAATAACTGTGTCTAATGTAGAGATTATAGTAAGGATTTTAAAATTGATTTTTTAAAGTTTTTTTTTTTTTAATTTATTTATTTGACAGACAAAGTTCACAAGTAGGCAGAGAAGCAAGCAGAGAGAGAGGAGGAAGCAGGCTTCCTGCTGAGCAGAGAGCCCAATGCAGGGCCCCATCCCAGGATCCTGGGATCATGACCTGAGTTGAAAGCAGAGGCTTTAACCCACTGAACCACCCAGGCGCCCCTACAGTGAGAATTTTAAAATCAAACAGTGCTATCCATGGACCTGCTGCATGACAACTCCTTAGTAATATTTTCTTATTATAGTGTATTACTGTAATATGCTATTATTGTAATGTATTGAACATATGTTACTCTAGAATGGATGGAAGGAATTTGTTATGTCACTGATAAATGTAACATGTATTTAGGCATATTTGGGGCTTTACTTTTTTTTGTTTTTTTGTTTTTGTTTTTGTTTTTAAGGGCTAATGATAACACTTGGCAAAACTTCATATTCTGAGGAAAACTTTCAACCTGCCAATAACTCTATAGTCTCAGTTACCCTAATTGTAACCTCATCTTCTGTATTTTTTAAGCCACTTTTTGCAAGCTCTGGGATATTAAAAAAATAACTTTTTGTTTAGGTAATAGCTGCCCTCTGGACTAAATAGGAATACACTAATTTTAAATTTCCTTGTACAGCTGTTTTGATGGACTTCAATTAGCGACTAGTTACAGAAAATACTGAGTCAAAAAGTCATGTAGAGGACTGGTTTCATGGAGTCTTTAATATTGATAGAATTTTTAATCTCATTTTATTTTCAAAAGAGGCATTCTTTAAATTAATTATTTCTTATAGATATAATATGATTTTAATACACACTGAATTTAATTTGGCTTCCTGAAGAAATACTAAGGCAATTAATTCTGAGACTTACAACAATATAATTGAATGAGAACACTGTAGCAGTTACCCTGCTATTTTTTTATGGGAGATAATATTTTATGCATAGATTATTAAAAAATGCTTGAGACTCTGAGGGGCTTACCCAATATGATTAACAACTCCCCTGTCAGAATTTTGAATGAATAAAAATGAATCAAGAAGTATTAGATGAAGGCTAGAATATTCCCTTTATGGCTGTTAAAGACTCAGCTAGAAGGAAGGCTCATGTGTAAGTGAGCTGTTTTCCGCATAGTAAGGGATAGCATACCCCTGGAGTAGTAACATATGTTACCTATGGGCAGCTGGATCCCAAGGGGAATGTGAGAACCAAACATAACTAGTTACTTTTGTCCAAACCTGACAGTCAGAACTGCCACTTCTTCATGGGCATGGGTACACAGAAGAGAGTTTCAATGTTCTAGAGAAAATGTGTCCCATGGAAATCAGGAGTAGGAAACAAGGATTTTCGACCAGTGTGGATGACCCAAAAATGCATACGATTTCATGTTAAAAGAGTATTTTAAATAAAGTCTCTATGGTTACAAAGAAATAATAACTTCCTTACAATGTGGAAGTTTTAAGAAACAAAATACTAGACCCAAGAATGATGGTAACTGCATGATAGTAAATTTATTTTAAAAGAGATTTTGACAGATTAAGTCAGTGTAAGCACTGAAATATGAATTCTAGAAAGATTATTAATTAAGATATAAAACTGGTTAATCAGAAAAAAAAACTGGTTAATCAGATTTTAAGACAATGAAATGGTAACTTTTGGGGTTATTTGAAATAATTTTTCAGTAATAATTTTTATTTCTACCAGACAAAAATCTTCAGGGTATTATGTTATTTTGGAAAGTCTGGTTCAAAATTAATGATAAATATTAAATGAATCAAAGGCATTTTTCTCTGCAAAGTCAAGCCTGTGATTAATACTTCACTTTGACTCTGAAAAGACATGTAGTCATTCTTTTGCCTAATTTTTACCTTTCACACTTTTTTTTATTGTATTATTTTAGTCACCATACAGTATCATTAGTTTTTTATGTAGTGTTCCATTTGCATAACTCTTTAAAAAAAAAAGTTTCTCTGGGGGCACCTGGGTGGCTCAGTGGGTTAAGGCCTCTGCCTTCGGCTCAGGTCATGGTCCCAGGGTCCTGGGATGGAGCCCCGTGTCAGACTCTCTGCTCAGCAGGGATCCTGTTTCCTCCTCTTTCTCTGCCTGCCTCTCTGCCTACTTGTGATAAATAAATAAAATCTTTAAAAAAAAAAGTTTCTCCAGTGTATTAATTCTTAAAATTGTGTAATTGAAAATAATTTACCCATTGTAGAAGAACTCATAATTGCTAGAAGAAAGAGACAATGAAGGTCTCTGAATTATGAGGCCAGTACATAACCCCTCCATCAAACTACAAGCCTTACAAGTAACTTTCCAATAATATCACTCTCAAAAATAAAACTATCTAAAAATTAGTATTCAGAAAAAAAATTAGTATTCAGTTTGCAAGGGCCAGTTTTTAAACATTAAAAAGCTCAGGCAAGAAATATATTCTTAGTGGAGCCAGAACTGAAATTAACTTCTTGGAATCCTGAAATACCTGTTAACCAACTATTCAATTTTCCATTTTTGTCTAAGTACTTAAAAATATGATTTTATTTTATTTTTTAATGTAAAAATTTTAAAAAAAACCACAAGTTTCTGACTTATTCTAATTAGAATAGCAGAAACAGACCCATAAATATAGAGAACAAACTTACCTTTGCCAGAGGGGAAGGGGTGGGGATATGGACAAAATGGGTGAAAGGGAGTAGGACTTACAGGCCCCTAGTTAGGGAATGAATAAGTCACAGGAATGAAACAGAAAATACAGAAAATACAGCCAATGATACTGTCTGTAATAGTAGTGTATGGTGACAGATTGTACCTATGTTTGTAGTGAGCACAGAACAGTATACAGACTTGCTAATAACGTTGTTATATACTTGAAATGAATGTACCATTATATGTTGACTATACTCAATAAAAATAAAATAAAATGAAAATACCACAAAAAATAGAGTAGTGTTATTTTTATGGGACGGAGTAAAAACAATGCATTCAATAGTAATGTGGGAGAGACAGACTAATAAGTTAATGACATTAACTTTCTGTGTTTAAATTCACTGACACATGAGAATTACATTGTAATTGTAAGGATTGTAAGGATTTATTCCAGAAACTATTTATTTAAAATGGTTTTTATAGTTGTATTTATAAGTATAAGCTCAGTGTTTTTAGAACAGAAACATACAATATTCTGTATAAACTTTCAATATATCAGATGGAGCATCTCAAGAATCCAATCCCTGAAGTGCTAATAGAAAACACCTATTCAACATTTTATGTATTTTTTTAAAACTTTTACTGAGATGATGTTTTTAAAGACTGCTTAGCATACTTTAGTTTATGATGAGAAAGGATTTGTGAATAATCGGAAACAGGATGTCATATCACACTGATCCACTCAAACCTTGCAAACAGAACTCTTGAAAAGTTCTCTAGTCCCCTTAGAGACATCTGCCTCTTCAAGGCATTTTCACGTATTCTGGAAGAATAACAGACACATCCCCAGATATTCAGATAGAAATAGCAAAAGCTCATCTTGGAGGACATTTTATAATTTTAACTCTATTAATATTTCAAGGACAGTAGGTTGCATTCAAGAGTGCTGTGGAGTTCAGACTTAAGTGCTACAATTTTATATTGTAAGCACAATAATCAAAACTCTGTCAGCTTATTGCATATTCCTATTGCATGTGAGAATGAAGTACTTCAACATTATTTTAGTGATTTGAAACAGTCACACAAATACTGAGCAATTTAAGTCATAGTTGACTTATTCCTAAATATTTTGTGATAGACTATTGAAATTTAGCTTCCAATATATTACTGGCACTAAAGTTGAGGGTGATAAATAATATACAATGAATTGTGTGGCTTTTGAAAAAAAAAGACAAAGTCTTCTGAAAGTGAGTTAACATACACTAGGAATTTTTAAAATGTGTTTCAGGGAACCTCTAGTGTTTTAGCATTAGGATTTTTTCATTGTTAGATTCAAATTTAAATGTAAAAGTGTAATATAATTTTTCCTATTTATTATTATCACCTCACCAGTAAAGTGAGTCAAAATTTCAATATATTGGGGCACCTGGGTGGCTCAGTGGGTTAAGCATCTGCCTTCAGGCCAGGTCATGATCCCAGGGTCCTGGGATCGAGCCCCACATGGGGCTCTCTCCTTGGTGGGGAGCCTGCTTCTCCCTCTCTCTCTGCCTGCCTCTCTGCCTACTTGTGATCCCTCTGTCTCTCTCTGTCAAATAAACAAATAAAATCTTTAAAAAAAATTTCAATATATTTATATTAAACTTTGAAATAGACAATGAATATGTCCACTTCAGCTACCAGGTCACCTCAGAATAAAGATTTTTTAGTTATCTCTGAGCATGCATTCAAACTTCTTAGAAATGTGTCATTGACATGGAATGTTATAGCTCTGCAACTATCTATTTTTAAAAATGAGGACCTGGATATGTCCATTCATATAAAGTTTTACAAGAACACCCTGGTTAGACCACAAATCTGTTTATTCAAATAGATGGAAAAATTCGGATGCATGTTCGTGAGACGTGTGTTTATCATGACTGCATCAAAAGACATGTAATGCTAAGAACATATTATAGATATGATGTCCACTTCAGTTTTGCACACTTGTTGTTTGGCTTCCAAATTTAAAAAACTTCTGTACAAGTTTTAGATTATGCAATCTCCTGACTCTAAAATATCTTACAAATGATGGAAGAGTCCGACTAGCTTAACTACAAATTAACCTGAAATTGCAAAGTAAAAAATTAAAATGGAGGGGTTTTATATTTATTTCACGTGATTTTTAAAACATCAACAAAATATACACAACAGTATAATCTCTTGACTTTCTACCATGGGTTTCATTATTTCTAAATTATCCACATTTAAATTTTCAGCTCAAATAGCACTTCTTGAGAGGACCTGAATCTTCTCCTTAAAGATTTATTTTGCTTCCTATTTTATTTTTATTAAATTAATTTATTTATTTTCACAATAACAGTATTCATTATTTTTTCACCACACCCAGTGCTCCATGCAATCCGTGCCCTCTATAATACCCACCACCTGGAACCCCAACCTCCCACCCCCCCGCCACTTCAAACCCCTCAGATTGTTTTTCAGAGTCCATAGTCTCTCATGATTCACCTCCCCTTCCAATTTCCCCTAATTCCCTTCTCCTCTCTAACACCCCTTGTCCTCCATGCTATTTGTTATGCTCCACAAATAAGTGACACCATATGATAATTGACTCTCTCTGCTTGACTTTTCACTCAGCATTATCTCTTCCAGTCCCATCCATGTTGCTACAAAAGTTGGGTATTCATCCTTTCTGATGGAGGCATAATAGTCCACAGTGTATATGGACCACAGCTTCCTTATCCATTCATCTGTTGAAGGGCATCTTGGTTCTTTCCATAGTTTGGCGACCGTGGCCATTGCTGCTATAAACATTGGGGTACAGATGGCCCTTCTTTTCACGACATCTGTATCTTTGGTGTAAATACCCAGGAGTGCAATGGCAGGGTCATAGGGAAGTTCTATTTTTAATTTCTTGAGGAATCTCCACACTGTTCTCCAAAGAGGCTGCACCAACTTCCACTGCCACCAACAGTGTAAGAGGGTTCCCCTTTCTCCACATCCTCTCCAACACATGTTGTTTCCTATTTTGTTAATTTTGGCCATTCTAACTGGTGTAAGGTGATATCTCAATGTGGTTTAATTTGAATCTCCCTGATGGCTAGTGATGATGAACATTTTTTCAAGTGTCTGATAGCCATTTGTATGTCTTGATGGGAGAAGTGTCTGTTCATATCTTCTGCCCATTTTTTGATATGTTTGCCTGTTTCGTGTGGGTTGAGTTTCAGGAGTTCATTATAGATCCTGCACTCAACCTTTTGTCTGTACTGTCATTTGCAAATATCTTCTCCCATTCCGTGTGTTGCCTCGTTGTTTTCTTGACTGTTTCCTTGGCTGTGCAGAAGCTTTTGATTTTTATGAAGTCCCAAAAGTTTATTTTCGCTTTTGTTTCCTTTGCCTTTGGAGACATATCTTGAAAGAAGTTGCTGTGGCTGATATCGAAGAGATTACTGCCTATGTTCTCCTCTAGGATTCTGATGGATTCCTGTCTCATGTTGAGGTCTTTTATCCATTTTGAGTTTATCTTTGTGTATGGTGTAAGAGAATGGTCAAGTTTCATTCTTCTACATATAGCTGCCCAGTTTTCCCAGAACCATTTATTGAAGAGACTGTCTTTTTTTCCACTGTACATTTTTTCCTGTTTTGTCGAAGATTAATTGAACATAGAGTTGAGGGTCTATATCTGGGCTCTCTACTCTGTTCCACTGGTCTATGTGTCTGTTTTTATGCCAGTACCATGCTGTCTTGGTGATCACAGCTTTGTAATAAAGCTTGAAATCAGGTAACGTGATGCCCCCAGCTTTATTTTTGTTTTTCAACATTTCCTTAGCGATTCAGGGTCTCTTCTGATTCCATACAAATTTTTGGATTTTTTGCTCCAGCTCTTTGAAGAATACTGGTGGAATTTTGATTGGAATGGCATTTTAAAATTTATCCTTTCCAGCTCTATTGAGGTATAATTGACAAATAAATACTGTATATATTAAGGGTGTACAGAATGATGATTTGATACATTGTAAAATGATAACCAAAAACTATTTAACAAATCCATCATATCACAGGTACCATTGTGTGTATGTGTGTGTGTAAGTGTGTGTGCGGTAAGAACACAAGATCCATTCTCTAAGCAAATTTCAAGTACAATACTGTATTCTTAACTATAGTCTTAACTGATACATTATATAAAATTATCTTACTAGTTATTTGTTTCAGTGATTTTTCTCTGCCTAAATTTGCTCCACTATAAGTTTCATGAGGATAAGGATTTAGTTTTCTATTCAAGAGGGTCTGGAATTAAGTATATTAAAGAGAGATTAGAAAGTAAGGACAACAAAGGTTGACAAATGAGATGTTACCCATTTGTTTCTTCTTACAGATAATGGAAAGAATTTGTCTTTTACTCAGAAAGGAGTCAAGAGTCCCTGGAGACCATGCTGTGACTCATATTTCTGGCTTTTTTTTTTTTTTTCCTATTAAGTTCATGGCCAAAGATTGAGGGAAATAGGAAAAGTAGCAAGAAAGATTAAAACATCCTCCTCCTCCTCATCATCATCATATTAGTTATGTTTAGTTTTTGTCTTCACCAGCATGAAAACTCGAAGGATATTAAAATGCCCCCGAAGGGACATCTGGGTGGCTCAGTGGGTTAAGCCTCTGACTTCAGCTCAGGTCATGATCTTAGGGTCCTGGGATCAAGCCCCACATTTGGCTCTCTGCTCAGTGGGGAGCCTACTTCTCCCTCTTCCTCTGCCTGCCTCTCTGCCTACTTGTGAACTATGTCAAATAAATAAATAAAATATTTTTAAAAAATGCTCTTGAAAACTCAGTAGATTTTAATGTAATGGTATTTTTAACCAAAATATAATACACATGTTCTGTTTCACAGTTTAAGTTTATACTACAGATAAGTGTATAGGAAGGATATTATTCTTATAAATAACTAGTGTGAAAAACTTAACACATCAATATCTCATGATAAATTCCCCAAATTATTGACTGTAGGGTACTATGTACTTAATGCCATGGTCCTTAAAAATGGACTTTCCTTAGACACATATCCATTTTGTCCTTATTCTGCTTAATGCTGTGGCCTCTTATCTATAACTTACTCTACTAAATTTTCATTTATGAATAAGGTAGACTGTAAATATTGTACCTAGCATAATAATTTGTTGAATTCTGCATATTTCACAACCCTATAAGAGGAGTTCTACTCTGTTTTACAAGTGAAGAAATTTAGATCCATAGGAACTAGAGCGTATCTGTGGCATTCAGCTAGTAGTATTTTTAGGACTTTAACTATAATTTCTCTGACCCAAAATCTAGAGAGAGTGCTGCATAAATGAGTATCGAAAAGAGGGGAGTATAGAATTGTGGAATTTGAAATATTATAAGGAAGTCAAATATCACAAATAATTCTAAAATAAAATCAATATTAGCTTTTTTGAATAGACAAAAGAGCATCATGCAGCTGTTTAGAAAATAACTTGAAAAATAGGACTGAGTACTCCCTCACAAAAGAAGTTAACAACACAGGAAATGACAAATGTTGACAAGGATGTGGAGAAGGGTGAACCCTCCTGTATAGGGTTGGTGGGAATGCAAACTGGTCCAGCCACTCAGGAAAACAATATGGAGATTCCTCAAGAAGAGAAAAATAGAGCTACCCTATAACCCAGCAATTATACTTCTGGGTATTTACCTCAATGATACAAATGGACCTATCTGGAGGGGCACCTGCACCTCAATATTTATAGCAGCAATGTCCACCATAGCCAAAATGTGAAAAGATCCAAGATGTCCTCTGACAGATGAATAGGTAAAAAAGATGTAGCATACATATACAATGGAATATTACTCAGCCGTCAGAAAGGATGCATACATACCATTTAGGTCAACATGGATGGAACGGGAGGGTATTATGCTAAGTGAAATAAGACAATCAGAGGAAGACAATTATCAAATGGTTTCATTCATATGTGGATTTTAAGAAAAAACTCAGAGAAAAAACTCAGAAAAAAAACTTAAGAAAAAATACCTTCATAAAGCAAGGGAGGGAAAACTGAAAGGGAAGTCATCAGAGAGGAAGACAAATTATGAGAGACTCTTAACTATAGGAAATGAACAGATGGTTGCTGGAGGGGAGGTGGGTGAGGGATGGGATAATTGGGTGATGGGCATATGATGTGATAAGGACTGGGTGTTAAACACAACTCATAAATTATTGAACACTACATCCGAAACTAAGTAGTATGTACTACATGTTGGCTAATTGAATTTTTTTAAAAAAGGAATAAACTTAGTAAACATTACAAAATTTGATTACATAGGTTATATAGAAAGATAAAGATATATAATATATGCATATATGTGTATATATACATACAATCATATTTCAAAATATGACTTCAGAGATGTATTTACCAAAAATGAAACCTCTCACTGGCCATAACAAAACATATTTCTTCCTAAAACATTGTAATTTATTTTACCTATAATAATTTATCATACAGTACTTTGAGTATTTTGAAATGATCACTGTTGGAAAAGTATGACCATTGAGCATTATAAATATAAATGGAATTAATTTTAGTATGTATGCAACAGGTCATTAAACACTAGTATTTTGTTCTGTATGCTGTACCCCTCATACATATTAGGGAATTTTTTCCTGGGTTCAAATTTAAAGAAAAATAGCATATTCTGCTTCTTCCTATAAGTAGACAGTCCAACCCAGCTTTTTCCCTTACAGATGAAAAACAGCAAGTATTTCACCTACTTTACATTTAATAATATTTATTTTTTTATAAAGCTTCTATTTGGATTTCAAGTCAAGCAAAACAGTGCCATCTACATAGAAGAGATCCATGATAGATAAGTTATTATCTGAGGACTACTGTGCTACTTGCAGAAAGGAATAAACAAAGGAAGGTAGGCTTTAGGAAGAAAAGGAGTTAAGCATCATGTTCAAGTAAATGAAAATACTTTAATTAACTTTCAGAATATACAGTTTGACTTTTAAAAAATTTTTAAAAAAAATCAAAATAATTCAACAACTGCAAGCTTTAAGAACAGATAAAAAATCTATTGCTGGGAAATACAAACAACCGACAATCAGTTGAAAGCACTAATTTCACAAATGGTGAATTGCCACAATTCCAAAAATAGTTTATTTTCATGAAGTTTGTTCATCTTAATCCTTAATGTAGTTTTGGAAAAAATAAAAATAAAAGTTATTCAGAATGTAACCTATCAGTAAACTTACAGGAATTTTAGGTCTGGAAGACTATAGGCCACTAACTCAAAAAGTGTTAGTGTTCAAAGCACATTTTCTTGTGCTTTTTTTTTTTTTAAGATCAGAAATTCTACCTTTAACTAAGAGTTTAATGTTTGACATGGGTTTTTAAAAAAGTGATTATTATGAGTAGGAGGAGGAACACATAACAGAGGAAAAATTCAGAGACTGCGACCTCTCCCACAGCACTACTGCATATGGACATAAACAATATGTCAGAAATGGAATTCAGGGTAAAGATCATCCAGGCAATGGCTATGTTGGAGAAGAACATTAGTGACAACATAGAATCTCTAAGAGTGGAAGTGAGAGCTGATCCCGTAGATGTAAAAAATGCTGTTGAGGAAGTCCAATCTATCTAAATATTCAAACAGCTAGGGTAACCGAGGCAAAAGATCAAATTAGTGATCTAGAAGACAAACTGACAGAGAAACAGGATCAGGAGGAGGCCTGGAACAAACAACTTAGAAGCCCTGAAAACAGAATCAGGGAAATAAATGATGCCATGAAATGTACCCATGTCAGAATTATTGGGATCCCTGAGGGGATAGAGAAAGAGAGAAGACTAGAAGATAGAGTTGAACAAATACTGGATGAAAATTTCCCTCATCTGGGGAATGGAACAAATGTGCATGTCCTAGATGCAGAAAGGTAACCCCCCAAGATCAACGAGTCTAGAAAGACATCCAGACACTTGATTGTGAAATTCATGAATCATAATATAAGAGTTCCTAAGGACAGCTAGGGGGAAGAGATTCCTTACGTACAGAGGAAAGACCTTCAGAATTAAGTCAGACCTGTCCACAGAAACCTGGCAAGCCAAAAAGAGGTGACAAGACATATTTAGGGCAATAAATGAGAAGAACATGCAGCCAAGAATACTTTAGCCACCAAAGCTGACATTCAAAATGGATGGAGAGATAAAGATCTTCCAAGACTGTCAAGGTCTAAAAGATTATGTAACCACTAAGTCAGCACTAAAAGAAATACTAAAGGGGGTAGGGGGTTCTCTAAAAGAAGGAAGGGTCCAAAAATTACATAGTACAGAAAGTTACAGAGATAATGTATAGAAACAAGGACTTTACAGGCAACATGATGTCAATAAAAACTTAATTTTAAATCATCACTCTCATTGTGAACAGCCTAAATGCTCCTATAAAAAGGCACAGGGTTGCAGACTGTATAAAACGAGAGGACCTGTTCATATGCTGTCTACAAGAGACACATTTTGAACCTAAAGATACACCCAGACTGAAAGTGAAGAGACGGAGAACCATGTTTCATGCCAATGGGCCTCAAAAGAAATATGGGGTAGTAATTCTCATTTCAAATAAATTAGATTTTAAGCTAAAGACTGTAATCAGAGATATAGAAGGATACTACATCATCCTTAAAGGGTTAATCCATCAAGATGATGTAACAATTGTAAATACTTATGCCCCCAGTACAGGAGCATCCAACTACATAAGACAACTGTTAAACAAAACAGAGTCATATTGATATGAATGCATCATTGTAGGGGATCTGAACATGGCACTCTTAGCAACAGACAGATCATCTAAGCAGAAAATCAAAGAAGAAACAAGAGCTTTGAATGACACATTGGACCAGATGGATCGCATAGACACATACAGAACATTCCACCCTAAAACAACAGAATACTCATTCTTCTTGAGTGTACATGGAATTTTCTCCTAAATGGCCACATACTGGGTCAAAAATCAGGGCTCAACAGATACCAAAAGACTGATATTATTCCCTGCACATTCTCAGACCACAATGCTTTAAAACTGGAACTCAACCACAAGAAAAAGTTTGGAAGGAATTAAACACTTAGAAGCTAAAGACCTCCCTGCTCAAGAATGTTGGGATCAACCAGGAAATCAAAAGAGAACTTAAACAATTCATAGAAACCAATGAGAATGAAGACACATTGGTCCAAAACCTATGGAAAATGGCAAAAGTGGTCCTAAGGGGGAAATACATAGTCATCCAAGCCTCACTCAAAAAAACAAAACAAAACAAAAACAAAAACAAAATGAAAAATCATGACAATGCCAACTCTCTTTATACTTTAAAAAAGTAGAAAATCAACAACAAATTAAGCCAACCCCATGCACAAGAAGGTAAATAATTAAGATCAGAGCAGAGATCAATGAGTTAGAAACTAGAGATAGCGTAGAACACATCAATGTAACTAGAAGCTGGTTCTTTCAAAGAAAGACCCATAAACCACTGGCCAAACTAATCCAAAAGAAAAGAGAGAGGATCCAGATTAATAAAATTATGAATGAAAGAGGAGAGATCAGGACTAACAATAAGGAAATAGAAACAATCATCAGAAATTATTATCAACAGTTATATGCCAATAAATTAAGCAGCCTAGAAGAAATGGAAACTATAAACTTCTAAAACTGAAACAGGAAGAAATTGACAACCTGAATAGACCAATATCTAGTAACGAGATTGAAGCAGTGATCAAAAACCTCCCAAAAAACAAGAGTTCAGGACCTGATGGATTCCCCACAGAATTCTACCAAACATTCAAAGAAGAAATAGTACCTATTCTTCTGAAGCTGTTTCAAAAAATAGAAAAAAGAGGAAAAACTTCCAGACTTTTTCT
Source organism: Neogale vison (assembly GCF_020171115.1). Lineage (NCBI taxonomy): Eukaryota > Metazoa > Chordata > Mammalia > Carnivora > Mustelidae > Neogale > Neogale vison. The sequence goes on from NC_058101.1 coordinate 30,382,649, forward strand.
ATGAAACCAGCATTACCTTGATTCCTGAACCAGGCAAAGACACCGTCAAAAAGGAAAATTTCAGACCAATATCCCTCATGAATATGGATGCTAAAATTCTCAACAAGATACTAGATAATAGGATCCAACAGTACATTTAAAAGATTATCCACCATGACCAGGCAGGATGTATCCCTGGGATGCAAGGGTGGTTCAATATTCACAAATCAATAGTGTGATAGAACAAATCAATAAGAAGAGAGAAGAACCACATGGCTTTCTCAATTGATGCAGAAGAAGCATTTGACAAAAATACAGCATCCATTCCTGATTAAAATTCTTCAAAATATACAGCTAGAGAGAAAGATTCCTCAAACTCATAAAAATTGTCTATAAAAAACCCACAGTGAATATCATTCTCAATGGAGAAAATCTGACAGCCTTCCCACTGAGCTCAGAAACATGACAAGGATGCCCACTCTCACCACTCGTGTTCAACATAGTACTAGAAGTCCTAGCAACAGCAATCAGACAACAAAAAGAAATAAAATGTATTCATATTGGCAAAGAAGAAGTCAAACTCTCTCTCTTCGCAGAAGTCATGACACTTTATATGGAAAACTCAAAAGACTCCACCCCCAAACTACTACAACTCAAAGAACAATTCAGTAATGTGGCAGGATACAAAATCAAGGCACAGGGGCACCTGGGTGGCATAGTGGGTTAAGCCTCTGCCTTCAGCTCAGGTCATGTCTCCAGGTCCTGGGATCAAGCCCCACATCAGGCTCTCTGCTCAGCAAGGAACCTGCTTCCCTCTCTCTCTCTGCCTGCCTCTCCGCTTATTTGTGAACTCTCTCTCTCTGTCAAATAAATAAATAAAATCTTAAAAAAAAAATCAAGGCACAGAAATCAGCTGCTTTCTTATACTTAGCAATGAAAATATAGAAAGGGAAATTAGAGAATCGATTCCATTCACTAAAGCACCAAGAATCATAAGACACCTGGAAATAAACCTAACCAAAGAGGTAAAGGGTCTGTACTCGAGGAACTACAGAATACTCATGAAAGAAATTGAAGAACACAAAAAAGATGGAAAAGCATTCCATGCTCATGGATTGGAAGAATAAACATTGTGAAAATGTCTATACTGCCCAGAGCAATCTATACTTTCAATGCCATCCCAATCAAAATTCCACTGGCATTCTTCAAAATGCTGGAACAAACAATCCTAAGACGTGTATGGAACCAGAAAAGACCCCAAATCGCTAAGGAAATATTCAAAAAGAAAAACAAAGCTGGGGATATCACATTGCCTGATTTCAAGCTTTACTACAAAGCTGTGATCACCAAGACAGCAAGGTACAGGCACAAAACAGACACATAGACCAATGGAACAGAGTAGACAGTCCAGATATGGAGCCTCAAGTCTATGGTCAAATAATATTCAACAAAGCAGGAAACAATATCCAGTGGAAAAAAAAACAGTCTCTTCAATAAATGGTGCTGAGAAAATTGGACATCTATGTATACAAAAATGAAACTCGATGATTCTCTCAACACCATACACAAAGATAAACTCAAAATGGAAAAAAGACCCCAAAGTGAGGCGGGAATCTATCAAAATCCTGATATTGACATATCCATTTTCGAAACAGCAAATTAATTCATTGTCCGCTACTTTGTCACATCTAGCCCTTCATTTTCCTAGCTACCCTAACCATATTGAAGATCTCCCCAGCCACAACTTCCAGATAGTAGAGCCTCTAGGATTAACACCTGACAAAACAGGGGATTCCAGTGATAGAATATAAAGCATTCATTATGATTGATCTGCACTAATATTATACAGGTTTTTTATTGTTTTTAAAACACTTCCCTACTAGGGGAATTACCACAGTAAACAATGTATATAACATGTAGTGAACATGTACACTAGTGTACAACATAGAATCTCTAAGAACAGAGAAAGTGCAAGGGAGGGATGGGATAAGATGCACAGATCTTGCTCAACTAATGATGGGTTTATATCCCAATAAACTCATTGTAAACTGAAAATATTATTAGGCTGAAAATGCATTTTAATATACCTAACATACTGAACATCATAACTTAGCCTCACCCACCTTAAATAAGAATACTTACATCAGCCTATACAGCCTATTTTATAATAAAGTGTTGAGTAATTCATCTAAGTTATTGAATACCACACTGAAAGTGAAAAACAGAATGGTTGTATGGAAACAGAACAGTTGTAAATGTATCAGATATTTACTCTCATGACCATGTGGCTGACTGGGGTCATGGCTTGCTGCCCCTGCCCTGCATTGGCAGAGTATCCTACCACATATTGCTAGGCCAAGAAAAGATCAAAATTCAAAATCTGAAGACAGATTTCTACTGAACGTGTATCACTATCACACCACTGTAAAGTTGGAAAATTGTATGTTGACCTATCATATGTCGGGGACTGTATCTACTTGGTTTGTAAAAGGGAGACTCTGAAAGTAGAACTATCAGCTGCAGATTTACAGTAGAACAGCAGAAAGACCAATTTTGGAACAGAAAAGTATAGGAAGTGGAGGAAATAAAATGAGAAATGTAAATGGTGTTGTGAAGGGCAGGGTCCATACAGACTCCTGTTCTTCAGTGTTTGACACTGAGAAGAACTAGAGGATAGGTATCTGAAAGAGAGCATAAAATGAATTTGTAAAAGATCATTCTATCTGTCATGTTTCAAAGATAAGTACAAGGGAACAGTTAGGGAGGAGAATCAGCGGGTAACAATAATAAGCTAATAAGAAATGATGGCAAACTGTAAAAAGAAATAGGTATGGACCTGTTGAGCAATGGCAGAATTTTGAATTCATTTTGAAAGTAGAGCAAATAGGCTGCTGATGGATTGAACCCTGGGTGTGAGAAAAAGGGAAGACTCAGGAGCGAACCTAAGTTTTGGCCCTAGTAACTAACATTATGGAGTAGTATATAATTAAAATGGAAGGACTAAATGAAGAAGGCCCAGTTCAAGAGAAATGAAAAAGAATTTTCTTTCTGACACGGTTAACAGATGCCAAGGGAATAGCTGAATATATCATCTGGAGAGTTCAAGGAACAGTGCTAGGTTGGTGATAGAAACTATAGGAACATCAACTCAGGTATGATAGTTAAAGAAATGCAGTTTCGTGAGATCACCAAGAGTACATGTAGATGGTTAAGAGAGGAGGTGTAGTCACCCAGCCTTGGAACCCTCCCCAACTAAGAAGGCACAGAGAAGCAAAGGAGACCTAGAAGGAAAAGGCAGTAAGATAGATGATCTGAAAGCCAAGTGAAAAAACAAGACCTACCAGAGAGGAACAGATGATTAACTCTGTCCAATTTTCTGTCAATTGCAATATAGAGTGTTTGCCAATAGGAAGACCACTGATGTTTTTGCAAAGCAATTTCAATGGTATAGTAGGGGAAAACAGTTTATTAAAATAGCTGCAATAAAGAATGGCAAGAGAGGAATTGGGACATCGAGTACAGGTGATTCTTTTCAGGATTTTGAGATAAAGGGAATAGAAACATGGTGACAAATCACAGAGAAAATTAGGACATGTCAGAGTTTTGAAAATTTTTGAAAAATTAAAGCAGGTTTAGGTGTTGTTAGGAAAGTTCCAGGAGAGACACAGGGAATTGCTAGAGGTATGACCTTGTAGGAAGGAAAGGAGAGAAAAATGGGCACAAGGGGAGAAGTTTGTCTTAGAGAGGAGCCCAGATGGATTAACCTTGTTAAGAGAAGGGAATGAAAAGATCCCTACACAGCTTCAAGTAAATGGGTACTGTGGCAGGAGCTCTGTGTTAAAGTTCTCTTCTATTGGCTCCCAACTTTTTAGTTAGACTAAATATGATTCGTTGAAAATGACACTGGGCGTGGAGTTTGGAGACGTGATGAGAGGAAAAGATGTGGAATTTATTTTTGGAGGAGTGTGAGAGTCAGTGCAGGAGAAAGCTGAAATAAGGTTACCTGGCATCTCACGAGAGCATGACTTTAACTAGTGATCATGAATTTAAAGTGAGCCCTGATAGCACGGCTGCACTTTTCTCCTTCCGCACTCCATTTTCCCAGGGTAGGTTCAGAGCAGGGGAAGTGTTGAATATACCTAGAGCTTGAATTTTTCCAGGACTATAAAGGGAAAGAGGGGCCAAGGGGCTGAAAGTAGACACAACAGAGTGATTATGATACTGTAAGACCAGGAAGAGAGGTGATGACATAAGGGGGTAGAAGGGATTGACCAAGGGATATGGTCCAGTTGGACTGGTACAGCCAGAGGGCTGTTGATGTACGATAAGAGAATCAGTCATCTATAAAAACAGAAGTTATGATGGAAGATGGTGTAACAGTTAAAACTGAGTTTGTTCTCAGAGAAAATTTGGCAAATTACTTAAATTCTATAATCTCCAATTTTCTTGTCTGTAGGGAAAATAAATTTATCCTGAAGAGATTTTAGAAGACTAAATAAAATAATCCATGTAACATCTGTAGTCCTGTAGTCTGCATATGGCAATCACTCTACAAATGTCAGTAATATTTTTAGCACTATAATTGACTGTATTGCTATTTACCAGGCCATAAAGGAGCCTGGATCTGTGTTTTAATGACAACTCAAATTCATGGGCTGAATTATGATCCATGTGATAAAGGAAGAAGTGTTAACTTAGTTTTAAATTTTGTTTTTGTACTTTATATTTAATATTTTCAGGCACAGAGAATATTAATCATAAAATACTTTAAAATAATTATATAGACATATAAGTTAGAAGTAAAAATATCAATAAACTATTGTGACAGTTTTTTTCATATTCAAAAGAAGAAATTCCACAAAAATTCCCAAGTATTACTTTGATATCTATCAATGTTTAACACCAGGGCAGATGCAATTTAAAAAGTAAGAAAAAATGTACACTAAACTCTCAAAAAGCTTATGACAACACTTGAGGAGAAATACATGAAACAAATTTAGAAAATATAATATGATATAAATAATTCAATGATAAGTTCTGTAGGAAATATCCTTTCCATATCATTTTTTAGATAAAACAGTTTCATGTATTTAAATTTATTTCCACCTTCTATACCTTTCCTCTTTAAAGCCTAGCACGGTGCCCAAACCATAGTTGTTCCTCAGTATGTACTTGTTCTATATCTGAATAAGGAGACTGAGTGGTGGCAAATTCCTACAAAACATCTCTACTAACTGTGAATATCTTACAAGTTTGACAGAAAGCACTGCAATATTTATATTTTTGTTAGATGCTGGTAAGTTTTGAGAGAAAAAGGGACATGGGATTCTTGAGATAGGAATGACGGAGGTAAACTTTATTTCTCACCCATATGTCACATAGGATCCTATGCTGATGGTGGATTCAAGAACATAAAAGAACACTCTGGCCTCACTGTGTTGGTCACATTAGTTTACTCAATAGTCCTGCATGTTCATATATACATACACATTTCCATTCTTACTGTACTTTGGTTCAGATTAGTTTTTGCTTTAACATTGCATAGCTCAATAAAACCAGATTTTTTTTAGGTGAAGAAGAAAAGGCAAAACAACAAAAGCAATAAAAAGATTAGTCATTGCCAAGAGTTTCAAAGTGTGGGAAAGGGTGGCTAGGTAGAGCACAGGAGATTTTTAGAGCAGTGAAAATATTCTGTGTGATGCATAATTATAGATAATAATAATATGTATTTGTTTATCAAAACACTCATAAAGGTATAACACAAAGTGTAAACCCTTAAAGCAAATTATGGACGTCAGTTAAGAGTAATTTACCAATATTGTGTCATCTACTATAACAAATGTATTACACCAATAATGTTAATATTAGAGAAAATCGTGGATCTGGGAAGAGATGGATATATGGAACTCTGTAATTTCTGTTCAGATTTCCTGTAAACCTAAAACTGCTCTAAAAATAAGTTCTATTCTAATCTCTAGGTTTTTTCATATTCTGATTGTTTCAGGCTGACAGAAATTTCATCCTAAATGGTTTCAAGCAGCATGCGATATCAGTAAGTGATATGAAAAGTCAGAAAATAGAATTATATATTAATATTTTATTTACTGAATGAATAAAAAACAAGGCATTAAACAGTAAATAATATAAATAATGTCTACTATATATTATCATAAAATAGAGTGAGTTATATCATATTTATATAGTAGTTTATATAGAATAAATAGTAAATACAATTAGTAATAAAATAAATAATGAGAACAGCATAATAATTTCAGAAATGCAAAAATGACTCAATATTAGAAAAATCTCTTAATACGCTTTAATATTATAATGGATAAATACATGACAACATTTAGGGTCATCATAACAAAATATATTAATTTTTAAAACATATTTTATTTATTCATTTGAGAAAGAGAGCGAGCATGAGCAGGGGCAGGGAGGAGCAGAGGGAGAGAGAGAAGCAGACTCCCCACTGTCTCCACTGAGCAGGGAGTCCAATTCAGTGCTTGATCCCAGGACCCTGAGATAATGACCTGAGCTGAAGGCAGATGCTTAACTGACTGAGCCACACAGGCATCCCTATAATTTTTTTTTAAACCCATAGCAAAATAGAATTATCTAGATATACCTTGAAATTATTTCAAAAATATATCTCAGTATAGAAAACATAATTTTGCTTAATAGAAATATAGTCAAAGCATTTCCATTGAAATCAGGAATAAAACTGAGAATTTATTGTTTAACTGGTATTTAACATTAATGTAGAAGTACTCACTAACACAATAAGATGAAACACAATCATACAAGAATGGTTGAATTTATAATTACGTGTGGATGTTATTTTTGTGTGATTGTGAAACATAGAAAATAAAGCAATAGCTATATGAGAAATAAGTCACCTAACTAGTTTGAACTTATACAAAAATCAAAAGAAATTTTTGATATGTTTAACATAGCTTATATGAAAGAAGTTATAAAACTTTACTAATTTACTAAGAGCCTATTTTTAATAATTGAGAATCATATTATATTCCTGGTCAGAAAATATAAATGTCCTAAAAATATTCATTCTTTATAAATCAACAAATATATTCACTATAATTCTATTCAGATTCCTAATACACTATTTAAAATCTTTTTATGACCTAAAAGAAAGTCAAAAGTCCTTCAAAAATACTCATGTGAGATGTGAGAACAACAACAAAATTAAGAAGCATAAATTGTAGAAAGTCATTCATATCTGATATTGAATCATACTGATGTCTTCATAATTAAAGTGTGGTATCAGCATAGGAATAAAATAACTGTATTGTTTGTCAGCAAGCAATAGAATGCTTCAGTGATGATGACTTCTATTATTTACTTAAGATGCCCAGAAGTGAACAGTTTAATTTTTTTTTCTTTATTAGCCATGGATCTGTGTCTCAGTAAGTCTGGCCTTTTCTTCATCATTATAATATGTCTACCAAGACAGCAAATATATAATTATACAACAACAAAACATGAAGAAAAGGTGTGAGTAAAAAGAAAAACTTCTTCTTGTAATGGTTCCTTCAATGTGTCATTTACCAGGAGTGTGTTACATGCTTAACTTTTGTCTAAACACTAGCACAACAATTGCACGATAGTAACTGATTTAAGACTATTATGACTCATATTCTGATCTTTCCTCACAGTGATCTTTCCTTGTGAACATAACCGGGAAAATGTTAACAATACCAAAGGCAGTGATGGATGTTGAATAGGAAAGTCATGTCCTCTGCCCTACATTTCAATCACTGCAACTGAACAGATGCTTACTATAATATATAATATATATGCTATAATATATAATATATATGCTTACTATAATATATAATTATGATGTAACTCCTATTTGGTGGAATAAAGATTAATTATTCTATAATCAGTGTTAGGATAACATTTCTGTCATCTGGAATAATAAGTAAAATAAACTTCTATTATTCATTTTATTTTACAGTAAAAGTAAAAACAATTTGAATAATTCCAAAGTAGAATTTAATATCATAAAATTTGGCTCAGTGGGTTAAGCCGCTGCCTTCAGCTCGGGTCATGATCTCAGGGTCCTGGGATCGAGTCCCGCATCGGGCTCTCTGCTCAGCGGGGAGCCTGCTTCCCTCTCTCTCTCTCTGCCTGCCTCTCCATCTACTTGTGATTTCTCTCTGTCAAATAAATAAACAAAAAAAAATCTTAAAAAAAATTAATAAAACAAAATAGTAGCAAAGATATTTTTAACCTTGAACTTGGAAAAGTTATTATTAATTGACCATAAAACATTAAAGGAAAATAAAAATACCTGTAAATATTTAGCAATAGAAAATGATAAAGTCAAAAACAAAACAAAATAGCAAAATAGTCATTTTAAATTTTGAAAAACATATTAATATTTAAAGTAGTATTTGTGACAACAAAGACTGAAAGATATTAAAGCATTCATATATTAAGGAACAGAATTGAAAAAATAGAAAAAAATGGACAAAACTATTAACTTACTAAAGAAGCAGCATGGGTAAATCTCATTGCCAGAATTAATGTGGGAAAGCAAACATGCTATCAAATTAGTTGAATATATAACCTTTCTGGAACACCATTTGACAAAATTATTATTATTATACAACCAATTATTATTACTGCAGTAAGAGATTTAATAATAATTACTCTTCATGAGAAAATGAATGTATATCATCCCCAAAACCAACACTAACAACCGAATAACATAATGCTACTATAGTAGCTTTTTTATGCATGTTAGAAAAAATACTGAGAGAAGTTCACAAGTTTGTTCAAGGACCTGGTGCAAATAAATGGAAAAGTCAGTATAAGTCCAGCTAGAAAATGTGCACTCTTTTCCATTGAAAAATATTTTTAAGGAATTTAACCTAGTAAGATTATCAGAATGAAAAATTATATATATGCACAAAAGTACTTATTCATCACACCATTTTAAAAATAGCATTATTTGTAAGCCACATAAATACATCATAGAGATTGGTTAACTTAATGACAGTACATGCATTATGAAATTTTAAGTAGCCATTAAAATGATAATGTAGCTCATTCATTAACATGAGAAAATGCATGCAACAGACAGTTGAATATTAATGAATTACAATTAAACAGAGAAGACTAATAGAAAGCATTAATCTCTTTTCCTTCAAAAAACACAACTTAAATAAAGGTAACTGAATCTTTTGTGACCATATGTGCCTCTGTGTTGTTTGTGTATGCCTAAAGGAAAACAAAACAAAACAAAGACAAAAAAAAAAAAAAAACAAGAGTAGAAAGACACAGCAGACTCGATTAATGATGTCAACACATATTTGGATGTGCAACTGGATTTAAAAGAACAGTGCAAGTTCCTGTTCTGAGAGGGCGTAGATCTTGAAGAAAGGGGTAACCTGATAAATCCCCAACCCTGAGAGGCACAGAGCTTAGCATTTTAGAGAAATTATTTTGGAAAAAGTAGCAAGAAAAGTAAATCTATTCTATCAATTCAGCTGTAAAAAATTTATATGGTAATAATGCAGTCAGGTTTCCTTAACATTTGCATGGCATGGACAGTTTTGGAGGTCTAGCGTAGCCTATGGACCCTTTCTCAGAATAACGTTTTCAAATGCAGAAAAATAACATAGATGGGGTAACACCAGGAAAGTAGTTATATTTAAATATAGTTTATAAATTATTTAGAATATGGTGCAGTTATATATGTGTTTCTTTATTTGTTCCACATATGAGATTAAGCATAGACCTAATAACTAGTGGTAAACATAGTCAATACACTGAAATTTCTACAAACAGAATGTGATTTTAAAAATATTTATGATTTCTGTCAGTGATAAAAATCACAGTTCTCCTAGAATATTTATTTGGGTTCTTTGTCTACATTCATATTTTAAGATGTTGATTTTTAGATAGAAATTAGAGATGAAGATAGAAGTATTCTCCTCATCCAAGTTCACAGATTTACTGAATTCAATTCATGGGTATATTTGGACACCAAGTTAAGAATGTCTGAAATACTACTAATTTAAATAAATTACAATTTCAATAAAAATATGGCATATCTATAGTGGGAAATGGAGAGAATAGAACACAACTAAAATAGCTGAATGCAATACTTTTGAGGATGACAGCTAGGAAATAAAAAAAAATGAGGCAAGGGATTTGTTTTAATTATTTTCTTTTTTTCTTTTGAATTTTTTCTAAAAGCTGTGTAATGCCATTTGATTTTAACTATCATATATTTTACCTTATTATAAATTAAGAAATGTACTTTATTAAAAGTCATTGGATTACACCAGTAATCTTATCTTATTTATGAAAATGGTATGCATATGTAGAAACATATCTACAAGGAAAATTATAAAGATGTTAGCGATATCTATCTGTGGATAAAATTTCAGTTGGTTTTTATTTATGTTTTCCACAATAATTGAATTGTTTTATATTGATTCATATAAATATTGATGAATATGTATGCATTTTCATTTAAAATATAGACTATTCATCTACTGTTCTAGAATATGAGAGATGAGTATGTGCTACATCACATTCATGAAATTCAACAGAAAAATGCACTGAGAAGTTGAGTTTAAATAAGCTTATCACATAGTATTATTAGATTAAAATAATGTGATATCCACAGAGTGGCACATAAAAAGCAATATGAAAAGCTACATGTATAAAAGATGTTTCTAAGAATGCTAGTTGTATATGTGAATAAATACAGCGTTATTTTTTTGAAAGGATGTGTTCACTATTCTGGTACATGGATAGAATACAGTCCATTTAGTCACAACAAAAGATGATGATACTAGAAGTAACAGAATTCTGTTGCATACAGGCAAAGATGTTATTTCATGAAAGAATGTATTCAACATAAGAGTTGCATTTCATAAACTCCGTGAAGATTCAACTACAGAAGTTGTTTATAATAAAACTAGTTTTATATGTGGATAAGTACAGTGCTATAAATGAATGTGTTTAGAACACTGTAGTGAATTTAGGATACTCCATAAAGACATATGTGGGAAGGGAGAAAGGAAGGAAGGAGAGAAGGAAGGAAGGGAGGGAGAGAGGAAGGAAACAAGGAGAGAAGGAAGACAGGGAGAAAAGCAAAGAGAGAGGGGGAGAGGGAGGAAGGGAAGAAGAAAAAAAGAAAGAAAAAAGGAAAAAAGAAAGCTTATCATTAGCTTAAGGCAACGTTATACATTAATGTATGCAATTTACTAAAAAAATTTATAGTGCTTGTCATAAGAGAATACATAGAAGAAACAAAATAATTTATTTTGTAAAATTTTTATTTATTTTTTTAAAATAAAGATTTTATTTATTTATTTGACCGAGAGAGACACAGAGAGAGAGAGAGAGGGAACATAAGCAGGGGGCGTGGAAAAGGGAGAAGAAGGCTTCCCATGGAACAGGGAGACCAATGCTAGGGTTTTGATCCTTGGGCTCTGGGATGATGACCTGAGTGGAGGGCAAACTCTTAAGGACTGAGCCACCCAGGCACCCCAGAATCAAACAAACAAACAAAATTGATGGAAATCTAATAAAAACTGCAGAGTTCTTATATTAAAGTAAATAATTATACATTTATTAACTTGGCATTTAAGTTATAGTCTAAAATACTAAGAATCTGACATAATTTATATTGCCTCTGTTATAATCTTGAGTATCATTTAACAGTTAAACATAAAATACTGGCACACATGATTTTGTGTTTCTCATTCTGTTATTTACTGTCAGAACAGCGATCAAATGTGAGATTTTAAATATGTAAGTTCCCTATTTATATTCACATTTGACCAGATATACCTACTAATGGATGTATAATTAAAAACTGAGATGGTAATTCTAAAGGAAAGAAATAAAAACACAGTGAGAGCCCATAATAACCTGATTTAGGCTGGAGCCTCACAAAGGCCACTCTCAAAGAGTTACCCTTAAGCTGCATTACAAGGCTGAAGGGAAGAGCATGGCAAAGGTGTTGCCCCTAGAGGAAAGGGTATACTTTTCCATATATTCTTATACTCTTGGAAGGAATGTGGTATAATAAAAGATTAAATGCAAGCTCCAAGTTCCAAGAGGCTGAATTACACAGCAAGGGAGAAGGTGAGAGTGTTTTAAGTTAAATGTGAATGGTGGGGAACTCCAAAATGGCAACATCTTGTAGGCTGCATTAAGGAAAGCACTTAATAGTTTTAAATGCAGACACTGAGAGTTGAACAGAGTAAACTGATAATTTTTGTAATTTTAAAAATGACCTTGCTTTCACTGTGGGACACAAATAGATTAAAACATAGGAATAGCATTTTGTGCTAGAGAATAATCCTTGGTAATTACTTTGATCAAAATGGGAAGAATGCTTCAAAAGAGCATTTTAAATTGATACTTAGGCAAAATGATAAACTCACACAAGCATTATTTAATTATCTAAGGGCATGTATTTAGGTTGACTTTATATTCACTATTAAAAGTTCAGAGTCAATTGAATTATATGCTACCTTATAAATTTCTGTTTAGTAGAGAAGAGAACTCTAAACTTTATAGCTTTATACTCTTGTAGGAGTTTTCTAACTCAGAAAATCTGCTTTATAATGTCTTTTTTGGTGTATTCTAAATACTTCATTCTTCCAAATGTTCTCTGAACCAGTTTTTCAGTCTTATTCCCTCAAATAATGAGTTGAATGAAATATTTGACATGTATTTAGTTCATGTTTATAGAATAGCAATGTTTTAATCTTTTGGAAAACTATATCATGATAAATTGGTGTGGTGTCCTTGGGGAAGGAGAAAGCAGACAAATACAAGAACTATTAAGAAGGTAGAATTATGAAAGCTGGTGTTCTATTTGATATGGGATATCAAGGTTAAGGATATGCCAAGTGTGATTCCTAAGTTTGCTTACACGAATAGATATAAATACCATTTCATGAGGTAGGGACCATTGGAAAATAGGAACACGATAAATTTGCAGTTGGCTATTCATGGCTGTACCTCAGAGTAGATATTTGGGATGCAGTTATAAATTAAGTAGTCATAAATGTCCCTCTTAATTGAAATTGTGGATATGACCCATGGAAGAAAGGTAAATCTAGAATACTTTAGGCATGACCTCTGTCTATAAAGACGTTCTGGTTAAAAGTGAACAAAGATGGGATGCCTGAGTGGCTCATTCGTTAAGCAATTGCCTTTGGCTCAGGTTTTCTTCCCAGGGTCCTGGGATCAAGTCCAGCAGGGCCTTGCTCAGCAGGGAGGCTGCTTCTCCCTATGTCGCTCCCCCTGCTTGTGCTCAGGCTCTCTCTCTCTTTGACAAATAGAGCATGAATTATTTTTTAACGAGTGAATTAAAGACAATTAACTTAAGAAAAAAAGGCATTTTTTGGCTAATGTATGCTAAATATTCAAAACATCTCTTTCTAGAAGCTTGGATTTATGCATATAGTCACATAATATCACAAGTCTGTCTTTTCAGCTCTGGCTTAAAATTTATTAGTTTTAATTTTAGGCAGGCATTATGTATGTGTTATAAAGATGTTATCAGAGGTTCTGGTATTATTTGTGAAAAGAAAAGTTTTCTCTCCAACCAAAACTTCGTGTTAGAAAAATAACTGTGGCAGAAGTTATGGGGTAATCAACCTGTCACTTGACCACGCTAGTTGGTGCAGCAATCGTGACTTGTTGATTGAAACCGTGCCAGCTAAATGATGAGAACTTCCTTAAGAATAATTGGTTTGTCTTTTCAGGAGACGGAGGTGTGGTACTCAGGGTAAAGGAGACATTGACCATGGATTAATTCAGAATGTGGAATCCCGCAGAATTATATGTTTCGGAGAATAAACTGGAAGGAAGTAGATTATAGGGCTGAGAATAAACAAACAAAAAGGCCTGAGAAACTGCAAATAGTAAACACAATTATTTATAACAAATTGGTATAAATTTTGTATGAAGATCTCTGAGTCAACAATTTTGCTGAACAAAAAGAAAAGTAACCTGATATATCCTAGGCAGATTATTTAAAAGGTAGTCTTAATGAATAAATATTTTAAATACTTAACAAAAATCGGGAGCTACTACTTTTATTAAACTAAATTACGACAGTGTTATACTAAAATGATTAATCACAAATTTTGGTTAAAAAATGAGCCTACATAAACATTTTCTTTTTTTTAATACTGACATTATCTCAGGGGTTCATATAGAGAAAAAAGAAAACCTGGATAAATACAATAACTGTCCTTTCAGTTTATTGTTGAGCTAAAAACAAAGAAAACCTTCAGGTACCAAAATTTAAAGGTCATTTAAAACCAGAGTGGTGGGCGCCTGGGTGGCTCAGTGGGTTAAGCCGCTGCCTTCGGCTCAGGTCATGATCCCAGGGTCCTGGGATCGAGTCCCACATCGGGCTCTCTGCTCAGCAGGGAGCCTGCTTCCCTCTCTCTCTCTCTGCCTGCCTCTCTGTCTACTTGTAATCTCTGTCTGTCAAATAAACAAATAAAATCTTTAAAAAAAAATAAAATAAAATAAAACCAGAGTGGTGAAATTTAAATTTTAGTTGTCCTGTGGAAGTTGAAGATCTGGAAGTTACACAGGAACCATCCAGGAGACAAGACATTCAGCTCATGCAAAAACGTGATGAGAGGAATTGAGACTGAGACTCCCTACATAATGCCAAGACTCTCTTAAAGTGCTTCATCTTTAGTTAGCTCACAGGAAAAGACAGATAACAAGCTATATTTTTTTACTAAGTTTCAGGCAGTAAAACACAAACAATCAGACAGATTATCATGTGAAGACTTCAAACCACAGTCTTATCTTTAAGGAGATTTGAGCTATGTGCTTGCACTACATATAAAGTCCACCAAATCTTAATCTGAGCAATTTAATTTTTTTTAAGATTTTATTTATTTGACAGAAAGAGAGATTGAAAGTAGGCAGAGAGGCAGAGGGGGAAGCAGTTTCCCTGCCCAGCAGAGAGCCTGATGTGGGGCTTGATTCCCAGGACCCTGAGATCATGACCTGAGCTGAAGGCAGAGGCTTAACCCACTGAACCACCCAGGCGCCCCTGAGCAATTTAATTCTAAGAGGCCTGTGTTTGGGAACTTCAGAACTCCAAATGGGAATAAAGGGAGGTAATAGAAGAATTCGTCTTCAGTTCAGGCCCTAAGAATTTCCCAAGACTGTATTTACCTAAGAAAATTCTTTGCAGCATCCCCAGCTCTTTCAGACATTTCCATGACCTCTCACGAAATCTCTCTATGCATTTATGTTTGCGCATGACCTTGATCATTTACATGCAAGCAGCAAAAGCTAGGTACTTATCCATGACCTAAGACAATAAATAAATAGCCTATAGGAAAGAAGCATTCTTCAAACAGTCCCTCATAACCAAGGCACTCATGATACTCAGAGACATGGCTGTCAATTTCCTTTCAGTTCAAATTTCCTTTCCTATAAACTGTGTTTAAAGAAAAGTCCTATCAATGTATATACTCAAAAATGGCTTTAAGCAGTACACTGCATTTCTTCTAACTCCAAATTTAGTCTTTATGATGGATATAAAAATAACAGAAAGTTGTAATTCCTAGCTTAACTGATAATAATTTTAAAAAATGAAGCCCCAGGGTTATTTAATGAAAATTGGTATATTATAACATTTAATGTAGTGCCCATCTATTGTAAGTGCCTTAGCACTTACTCAAGTGAAATCAATGTTTTTTTAGCTCCAAATGATAGATAAGAAAAATAACATAATTCAAATTCATAATAATAGCTGTAATTATAGCAGCATGTTCTTCTCTAATATGTGAAATGAAATAAAAGATTTACATGACAATAGAAATGAAGGCAGATTTATGACATGAATTTTTCTAAATTAATTTCACTGAAGATAATTTTAAAAGTCACAATTTTTATTCAAAACTACTGTCTAATATGGGCCAGACATTTTACTAATAAGCCAGAAATATTCTTAAATAAACCATTACTTGTTTCTTTGCACTTTTTACAGTTAAGTATATGGTCTGAAATGCCACTGATAAAATTTTTAGGAATTATCTCAGAACTTTTCACATGTGGAGGAGTTCGATGATGGGTTCAATATCATGCCTTACCATATATTCATTTATCAGTAGAAAAGATGCAATCTGGAAAGCGAGTAGTGCTTGCTGCCTTGGTACATGTTTTTTTTTTTTTTTTTTTTTTTAAGATTTTATTTATTTATTTGACAGAGAGAAATCACAAGTAGACTGAGAGGCAGGCAGAGAGAGAGAGAGAGAGGGAAGCAGGCTCCCCGCTGAGCAGAGAGCCCGACGCGGGACTCGATCCCAGGACCCTGAGATCATGACCCGAGCCGAAGGCAGCGGCTTAACCCACTGAGCCACCCAGGTGCCCCTGCCTTGGTACATGTTAAAGAGAGATATTTTAATTTCTGTGCTGTAGTGTGATTTAGTTCAGTGATTTAGGGATTTCCACTGGCTGTTACAAATTTAGATGAGTCATCAGGAGATTTTGGAGGACTTCATTTGAAAAATATATTCACAATAATTTTGTAAAGTGCCACCTAAGAATCTCCCAAATTACTGAGTTGAGATAGATTGGAGAATATTACATAAGACTGAAATGTGGCTCTGACACTAGCTGGTTCTACTAGTTTCCCATTGCTGCAACAAATTATTACAAAATTAGTGGTTTAACATAATACAAGCTTATTTTCTTAAATATCTGCAGATTGGAAATCTAAAATAGATTTATCATCTATTTTTCTGCCTTTTCTAGCTACCAGAAGATGCCTGCATTCTTAGGTTTGTGGCCCCTTCCTTCCTCTAGGGTAACAGCACCAAATCTGTCCGACTTCTCTTCTTCTGTCATCACATCTTCCTCCTTCCCAGAGCTTCCTTCTCTGCCCGTGACCCCCCTACCTCACACATGAGGATCCTTGTGACCATATTGGGTCCAACCAGATGATCTAGGATAATCAACCCATTTCAAGATCCTTAACTTAGTCACATCTTTTGCAATTAGATATTCACCCCTTTGCCCTCTCAGGCAATATTCACAGATTCCAGGATTAGAATGTGGACATCTCTAGGGGCATTATTTAGACTACCACACTGTGTAAATATGGACAAGTGATTTAAGTTCTTGAGGCCTTAATTTCCTTATCATAAAAATGAAGATTTTAATAGCACTAATGTTCTGAGTAAACGTGTGTGTGTGTGAACATATACAGTATCATGTATATATATATATATATCACTGTTTTCTATCCATCATCTACCTATCATCTATCATAAAACTGTCTCTGTTAAGAAAAAATCTTAAAAATAGATTGCTGATACATATTTCAGACTCTGAAAAATAAATAGTAACTATTAATAATACATAACAGCATCTTGAACACTCATTTGTATGATTTTATTTGAATATTTTATGCCTTATCTCCCATCCATCTACATCACTCCTTATTAATTTAATATTCCTGCATTTATATGTATCCTTAAGAAATATATTGTGTCAGTTTGAGTATATATTTGTTTTTAATTATACAAATGGTATCTCTCTGTATTTCTCATCACCTTGTTTACATTTTTCACACAACACTGTATTTTTTTTCTAGAAGTCTATTTAAAAGTACAACCTCTGAAATGATATGACAGGACTTTATAATGGTTTCAATGTTTAGAAATCATGTAATGCTGGGAAAATTACATATCCTCTCTATTGCTTGATATTTTTTTATTTCATCTGACTGGATTCTCAACATTTAATTTTTTTTCTCCCAGTGATGGACTCCTAAGGCTCCCCTAATTCTCTCTTACCGCAAACATTATAATGAATTCACTTGTTTATGTTTCATTATGAATCTGTGCTTGAAATATTAAGAGATAAATGCAAAAGAGCAGAAGATCTTGATTCTTAATTTATGCATGTACTTATGTTAATAACTAATATCAGCTTATCTTTGTAATGTTTTCATAGATAACACGTGAATTTCACATCATTTTTATGTCCTCATCAACACTTGATTTTATAACACTTTTATCCTATGCCAAAGTGATAGGTGTAAATTGGTGTCATAACATGATTTTAAATTTTGCTTTACTTACTCCTAGGCAGCTTAAGTATTTGGTTAAGCATATATGAGCAATTCAGGTGTTTATTTCTGAAATTTGATTGTTCTTTGCTCATTTTTCTTATGGGTGTCTTTTCCTTTCCTTTTTTTCTTTTTCACATATTTATTAACTAATTTACTTATTCAAGTTTTTATTTAAATTTCTTTAAATGTACAGTGTAATATGAGTTTCAGGTGCACAATTTAGTGAACTATGAACTATTAGAACTTCATCAAAATAAAGAGCAAGAGTTTCTGCACAGTGAAGGAAATAATCAACAAAACTAAAAGGCAAAGTACAGAGTGGGACAAGAGATTTTCAAATGACATATCTGATAGACAGTTTTAAAAAATTTTTAACACTATTAAGAGAACTGATCCCTTTAACTCTATTGATTAGCTATCAATGAACCTTGTAATTTTTCTTCATTTACAGTTTTTAAAAGTTTTCCAATAAAGTTCAAAAATTTTCCTTATATATTTATTGTACATTAATGTTAGATTTATTCTGGGTATTTTTATCCTAATATACATAGTAACTTTCTTATAAAACTTTACTTTGTGGCCTTTAGTTTCCCTTGAATAGAAATTATATTGATTTTGAATTTTTTTTCAGTAAAATGTATAAGTTATTTATTGATTCTAAAATTTATTTTATATTATGTGAATATTCTAAGTTCATGAGTTTATTACCTGCAAATAATTACCATTTTGTGTTTTTTGCCCCAATGAATGTGATGTGGAACTGTTTGAGCATTTTTTCTACATTTATTAAAATATTATCTCCATGTTTATTTTTTCTAACATGCTGAAAAATATTTATCCTTTTTGTTTTATTTTGTTTTGTTTTTACTGCTTAATAACATTTGCTTTGCTAATGTAAACATAACTCAGTCATGATATATCACAGCTATATTTTATACCAAATTGGGAGTATTTTGGTTAATGTGGTATTTTATACCAAGTTGGAAGACTTTGTTTCTGTATTGAGTGAAATTTGCCTTCAGCTTTCTGTTGAAATAACATATTTAAATACATATTTAAGATTAGAATAAATACATTTTGTGTTATTGAAGCAACATTAATTACATAAAAAAGACAGATTTGAATATTTACCAGTGGAATCTACTATGTGTAATACCTGCATTAATGCTTATGAAAAACTTACCAAATTAGTGGAATGATAGAATAATTTATTTAATAGTGTTGTTATTTAGTCTGTGTAATATTAAGCAAAGTGTTTTTTTTTTAAGACTTTATGTATTTATTTGCCAGAAAGGGAAGGAGAGAGAGAGAGGGAAAGAGCATAAGCAGGGGGAGCAGCAGGCAGAGGGAGAACCAGGCTGCCCGCTGAGCAAGGAGCTTGAGGTGAGACTGGATCTCAGGACCCTGGGATCATGACCTGAGCCGAAAGCAGACACTTAACTGACTGGTCCACCCACATATCCTAAGCAGTGTTTTGAACAGAAAAATAATGACAGATCTCATCTAAAACCAAAATTAGTTGTGTGGGGCTAAAGAGTAATTAAAAAAAAAGTAAAATTGTACAAAGAAGAAGAAACCCAAATGGATGTTTAGATCATCTTTTTTTTTTTTTTTTTTTTTCTTTTTTCAGAGAAAGAGCACATGTGCCTATGAGTTGCAGAGGGAAAGGGAGAGAGAGAATCTTAAGCAGGCTTCAAGTTCAGCATGGAGCCTGATGTGGGACCTGACATGGGTTTGATCTTATGACCCTAAGATGATGACCTGAGCTAAAATCTACAGCTGGATGCTTAACCAACTGGGCCACTCAGGCACGCCCATTTATCTCATCTTTTGAGGGAAAAGAACATACAAATTTGGTTCAACTACTTCTGTTCAACATGCTTAACCTAACGCTCTTCACCATTTATTAAACAACACTATATTATAAACGTAATGTTGAGTCATAAAGAGTTCAATATCATTACCTTCAACTTACTGTGATTAGGCCATCACAATAATGCCTCATGTACCTATCTCTTTCAAAGAGCTGATAAATATCTATTTTCTACAGCAATGAGTGTTTATAAATCAGATTCTTGAAGAAAGGCTGTATTGAGTGTTCTGGGTTTTTGGTTTTTGTTTTTTTTTTTTCCCCCTCAAGATAGCCAGAGAACCAAAAGAACGGAATTAGTTGCAGTTGTTGACAAAAATAAAAATCCAGAGTCAGGTATTATGTCTAAGAAATAGAATCAAGACCTAAGTAGAAATAAAATGAGTTGTTAAATTGAGAAAGGGTTATTATATTCAGAATGTAAGTAACCTTTGTTAACTTCCTTCATTACAGATGCTACAAATATTCTGGCCAGATGGTGTTTGTTACTCTCAATGAAGAAAGTTTAATACACTTAACAGTGTCCAAGATGTATAACTTCTGCATGCTGATTTGTCTCTTTTATAAATTTGGTAAATTATCATCCTGTATCACTACAAATATTGCCAATTTCCAACACTGCCACTTTCTTCATTATTAAATATCTGGGTATTTATGTTTCTTTCTTTTCTTTTTTTATTTTATCATGTATGTCTCCTAATCTCTTTTAAATATACTCTTTCATTTTAGGATCTTTCCAGTCTACAGTAAATTGTAATGTCATTAAATTACATTTCGTAAACAACGTTTCTTTTATCTGCCAATTATGCCTTCATATGGGAGAAATACTTCTCCCAACTACAACATGCCTAAAAAATCTATTTTTGCCACACAATTTAGCTTTATTCTCAACTAAAAGACATGTGAAAATAATCCCTCATTTTCTTTTATGATTGGTTTTCTTTTTTTCTAACTCCCTACCGGTATGTGAAAATAACATTCAAGGACATAACTGAAAATAACAAAATAATGTATAATAAAAATCAACCAAGATAGAATTCACAAAGTTTAAAGGAAGAACAGACTAACAAATTAAATGTAATTTTACCAAGTTTTATTAGGATTAGATTTAAAATATCATTAGTGCCATCCTGAGATGCCCAGCAAACCCTTTAATAAGCATTTAACCTTCATGTGTAGGAGTTAGTCATTAATTTCAAGGCTCCTCAAGAGTAAAAAAGAAATTCATAGAAATGTCAAGAACCAAGTTTACAGAATCCATATATTCCTTTTCTTTAAAAAATAACATATGGCATGCAATTTGATGTTATGACCTATGCTTATTTATATTAGAAGATAATTCACTTAGCTGTATTTATATTAGAATTGTTAGTGGAAAATCATACAGGCATCTGGCAGTAAAGAGAGATATGGTACAGCTGCTGTGCTTTCCTACAATTCTTAGAGATAGAAATCAGATATATATTTATTTTCTGCCATTGTTTCAGTATATTCTTCCTGAAAATTCAACTTGTCTAATTTCAATATTGCCAAATTGATTTTTTAAACATAATATTCATTCTTTATAAAAAACTGATACAAAAAAAAACTGATACAAAATTTGATGCAGAATGGGAATAAAATGTCAGTACTGTTTTTGAAGTACAATTCTCAAAAGCAGTAATATGCTAACTAAAAGAAAGATAAAGTCACAGCTTGATGTATTTTTATTTGTCTTTGTATCCAACTCTAGAAAATACAGACACAAAATGTCTAAATTTTCTATAATTTTTGTCTGATTATATATGTGTTGTCTTAATAGACCATATCTTTTCTTATTTGTTTCATTCTGGTTCAGCGTGGCTTAGGATACAAGAAAACCAAAACATATTTGGAAATAACCCACTTCTGAATGCTTTATCCAGAATTTCTCAGAAGATTTGTGTGTGGATAGGAGGCAGATACTGTATCTCTGTACTCATGACCATTTGACGGCAAGGCCTTTAAAGATACCATCCACTCTATTTTACCACAGCATGCTTTTCTATTCTTTCGAGAGTAACTCAGGATTAATATTCTTTATTTTAATGTTCTTTAATAAATATTCTCTATTTGAATGTTACTAACTTATGTGTGACGTATCTAGGAGATAAAGCTTGGTTTGTTTTTTATAAATATTTTACTCACTTTTTTTCATTCTTTCAGCCACTTGTTAATTAATTTGGAATCCAGAGAGGCCTTAGTATATTTCTTCTTAAAAAAGAAATGTAATTACTTGAACTCGATGAGCTCTTTCTGGAAAATGAGATAATTTCAGTTTTTAGACATAATGAAATATAATGAATCTTCCTTTAAAGGACAAGAAAACGGCTGTCAATTTAGGTCATATTCATGGAGAATACAAAGCTATTAGTAATATTTCTCTGTTAATGCAAATAGCACAAAATCATCATGATGTCTAGGTTGGCCTGCACTTAACTAACGGCACTTTTATAATTAATATCCCAACATAACTGAAATGAATGCATTCCCAGTTAGGGGAAGGTAAATAGAAAGTAGGAAAAGGGGGGGCGAGTGGCAAAAACAGAAAGCAAGGATACTGGACAGAGAGTATAGCAGGCAATTATTTTATTTTATTTTTTTTAAGGAAGAAATTTTCTGAAAATCAATCTAAGGCATTACAGGTAGGGGGTCTCCATCTCTGCGTGAACCGACCAATGCTCCCTGCTGTTTCTGTCAAGAAAAGAGACATTGTGATTTCCAGTGTAATTTCAAATCTTGTGATATAAAGTTGGCAGTCTGCCCCTCTAGCATGCTGGAAGATCTCACACATGAATGAAAGGCAATTTCACCTCTGTCATGGGTGATGGCATAAGATGTGCTGTTCTCAAGGAGAGATAATACAAAATCTTATCTTACAAAATATTGCAAGATGTTGATTGAATCTTAACCTACCATTGTTTTATTATGTCATATTTACCATGTTTAACAGACCACCCAGAAAAAGAAATAAATTAGGAAAATCGTCAGGAAAGCTGCCAAACTTAATAAAATGAACTGCCAAAAAAAAACTTAAAGAGTTGTCCACATAATGTGTATAGATTATTTTTTAAGTAGTAGTAGAAGGAAAAGCTAATAATTAGATTCAGATTTATGGAAAGGATATCTTTAGCTGTCAACAAAAAAATTAAGAGTCTAGCAATTAAGTAAGTCACTATTAGGAGACAGTCTTTAAAAATCTATTTTAATAAGGATAAGGATTCGCTGTGTCTATTTGTGAATTTCTTCAGACAACACTGACTGGTATACTTTTGACATACTGATTTCCAAATAAGAGGTTATAGACAGATTATTTTAATAATTCAGGTTTCCCCCCTCTCTAAACCTCTTCCATTGAAGTATGCCTGAATGAATCATTTATATTTTAAGGGGTTTACATTTCTTAGAATACAAAAATGTCTTCAAGTTTTTCTTTTAGTGTGTTAAGATAGAACACCATACCTGCATTATGGAAAATGGATGTTTATAAAGGAATCAGTTCTTCAACATATATTTAGCATTGCTTCAGTTAATGCACTCAAGAACTTAATGAGTCACTGGCAACTTCATTTTACAGATGAGAACAGAGTCTCAGGGAATGCAGACTTTTTCAGGCTTAAAGAACAGAAAGATAGAACTTCAGCAAATACCCATAGAGGCTGATTCCAGTGACTTCCTAGGTTAACATTTCCCATCAAACCATGGTAACTCAAAATTTACTGAGGGGTTAGGAATAAAACAGGCTCCAGAATCTTTGTGAAACACTGTGCTAAGGTTAGGTAAAGTTTTATTACTTCAAGTTTTCTAAGCATTTTTTGCACAGTCATGGGTATTGTGACTATCTGGAATATATTATACCATGTAGCCCTTTTCTGATTTCCTTGAAATATTTTTGTCAGTCTGACATTCTATAAAACACAGTCTAGGTAAGGTTAAACTAGGCAATTCACTGATTCACCTAAATATTTTTTTATTCATCTAAATATTATTGAGTGCTTAATATACGCCAAGTGCTTTGCCAGGCACAACGAAATCAACTTCATAAGGATAGTTCTGTGTTTCAAAGAAATCACAGTGTAGAATTAAACACTATAAACTCTGCATTATAATAAAGGTACAAATAAATTCAGAGAATTACAGTACCAAAGAAAAGGGGCACCTAAAAAATTCGGGTTCAGGAAGGAATTTATGCAGAAGATGATGTTTAAAATAATCTTAAAGAATCGTCAAAATGAAGCTTCTTTTTATAATACATAATTGGCATAACCAATTTATGAATATTATTGTATTTTTCTCTCTGATAGTGAATATTATATGTGGGCAATGTCCAAATTTGTACTTGCATTTTTATCCTTTTCTTTTTGTATAAATTAAACTGTGAATTTCATACACATACACTGATATGCATACATACTTAAAAAAAATGAATTTTCTATTCCTCATGATGATATTGGCCAGTGTTCTACATTGAAGTATAACTTCTCATTATATTATCTTCAGCTCACTTACTTTAGTTAAATAATAAAATTTATAAAATTTTACCATAGTACCTATTTATTGAACTATTTGTCTCTAGAAACTCATGAATAATAAAGCACTTCAATAGAATAATCAATACCAATCATTCACAAACTCCTCAAATTAAAAAAAAGAAAAGCAAACACTTCCTAACTCATTCTGTGGGGCCAGTATTATGCTAATATCACAAGAAAAGGAAACTGGAGAACAATATCTGTTATGAATATAGATGCAAAAATAGTCAATAAAATGTTAAAAAACTAAAGTAAGCAACCTACATAAAAAGAGTATCACTTCATAGCCAAGCATAAGTATTCCTACCAGTACTAGATAGGTTCAACACTCAACAAATTAGTCAAGGTAATACATCTTATTAATAAATTAAAGGACAAATAAATAAATGATCATTTCAGTAGATGTGGAAAAAAAAAAAGCATTGGACAAAATCCAATACACTTTCATATTAAAACTCTCAATGAACTAGAAATATATGAGGACTCTTTCAATCTCCCAAAAAAAGAATCTACCAAAATTCCATAGTTTTTTATCCTTAATGATGAAAAATTGGATATTGGAAAACTATCAGGAAGAAGGCAAAAATATCCACTATCGCCATCCCCATTTTACCATTTCCAGGTTCTAGCCATGGAAATTGGTCAGAAATAAAAGGAATTCAGATTGGAAGTGTAAATTAAAATGAACATTATTTGCAAAGGACATTATATTGCATATAGAAAGTCTAAAGAATCCACATGCACTCAAAAACTATTAGAATTTATAAATGAGTTCATTATTATTTACAAGATAGAAGCTCAGTATGGAAATGTCAACATTTGTACATACTGCAATTAAAAATCAAAAAATGAAAGTAAGGAAAAAGCTATAATAACATGTATTTGCAGAAATTGGTTCTGAAATTAAAATGGAAGTGCAAGGGACCCAGAATACCCAAAGACATTTTATCATTTTTTAAAATATTTTTAATTTTTTTCTAAAGACATTTTAAAATGAAGAAGAATTCTGGAGTACCCATATGTTCCAATTTCAAACTATAATACAAAACCTACAAGAATCAAAACTGGTTTTTGCTGTCAATGGAATAAAATTGAAACTTCATAAATAAATTCTTACTTTTATGGTTAATTAAGTTTTAATAAAGCTTTTTAAGACAATTCGTGTGGTAAAATACTCTTCAACAAATGGTGTTATAATAACTGGGTCCATGTGCAAAAAAAAAAAAAATTCAGACACCTACTTTACACAATAAACACAAATTCTGATATTAACTCAAAATGGATTGGAGACATAAATGTAAGAATGAAAACAACACAACTATTAGAAGAAACCATAGGAGTAAGTTTTTATGACCTTGAATTGAGCAAGGCCCTCCTAGATAAAACATCAAAAGCATAAGTAACAACAACAACAATAGAAACAATAGAAACCAAAATTAAAAGCTTTTATGATTCAAAGACACTCAAGAAAGTGAAAGACAATACGTAATAAAAGAAAACTTTTAGAAATCACATGTTTGACAAGGAATTGTATACCTACAAAAATAAAAAAAAAATTCTTACAACTTTATAATGAAAAAATCAATTAAAATAGAAAAATGACTTGAAAAGATAATTTTCCCAAGAAGATACGTATGCGTTCAGTAGATATATACAAAAATGATCAACACTATTAGTCATCAGGGAAATGCAAATAAAAACCACAATGGGAGACTACTCTACACAGACTAGAGTTGCTAAAATCAAGAGACAGTAACAAATACTGGTAAGAATGCAGAGAATTTAGAACCTCTTAAATTTGGATAGGATTACATAATAGTGTATCCACTTTGGAAAACAGTTTGGCAGCTTCTCAAACTGTTAAACATAGAGTTAGTTACCATATGATCCAGAAATTTCACTTCTAAGTATATACCTAAGGGAAACGAAACTGTATGTCTGCATGAAAGCTTGCATGTGAACATTCATAGTAGCATTATTCATAATAACCAAAGTTAAAAACAATCCAAATGTCCATTATCTGATGAATGAATAAATAAAATACGGCATATCCATACAATGGAATGTTAATTAGCAATAAAAATGATGTAGTGTACATGCTACAACATGGATAAATCTTGAAAACGTTGTACTAACTGGAAGAAGTCAGTCACATAGAACCACATATTGTATTATTCCCTTTATACTGAATGTTCAGAATGAGCAGTCAACAGAAATAGGAAGTCTACTGGTGTGTTTAGGTGGAGAGAAAAAGGCAATCACTAAAGGGTACAGAGCTTTTTGAATGGCAATAAAATATGTTCCAAAATTCGATAGTGGTGATAGTTGTATAGCTCTGTTAATATATTAAAATATATCAAAAGTGTAAATTTTAGGTGTATCTGGCTGGCTTAGTCGGTGGAGCATATGACTATCTCAAGGTTGTAGGTTCAAGCCTCACATTGGGTGTAGATTACTTAAAAATAATTTTTTTCTTTAAAAGTGTAAATTTTATAGTATGTGAATTATATCTCAATAAAGCTGTTATTAAGCTACCCTCCATTCCTCCACACTGAGATATCACTAATTAAAAACTGGAATGGCCATATTTAAAAATAACCCTGACAACAACAGTTTTGGGGAATTTATGGAGAAACTGGAATCCTCAAATACTGGTGGTGGGAATGTAAAAGTTTTAGCCATTTTGAAAACAATTTGGTAGGTACAGTTCCTTAATATGCAGACTTGTCCTAAGAGACTGCAATTGCACTCCTTGATTTCTCATCCAGGGGCCATGAATATACATCCACACAAACGAGTTTATGTGTGTTCATAGCATGATGCTATAATAGCAACAACTCAGGAAACAGTAAAGTGGCTATCAACGGTGAGTGGATAAACAAAATGTTGCATAGCTCTGCGAAGGCATACTATTTAGCAATAAAAAGGAACAAAATATAGCTACATGGTCTAACATAGATTAAACTCAAGAGACTATGGACTCTGAAAAACAGTCTGAGGGGTTTGAAGGGGCGGGGGGGAGGGAGGTTGGGGTACCAGGTGGTGGGTATTAGAGAGGGCACGGCTTGCATGGAGCACTGGGTGTGGTGAAAAAATAATGAATACTGTTTTTCTGAAAATAAATAAATCGGGAAAAAAAAAAACCTTTTGCTGAATTAAATAAACCAGGCACAAAAGACTTATTACATTTATATTGAATTTCCTGGAAAGACTGAATCTATGGAGACAGAAGGAGATTGGTAGTTGCTTGGAACTGAAGGTGGGAGTAGATACTGAAAATAGACACAAGAGATGAAATGTTCTTCATGTTCTAAATGTTCTAAAACTAGATAATGGTTTTGGTTATATAGCTTTATAAATTTACTAAAGATACTGAATTATATGTTTATGGTATGTAAATTATATTTCAATAAAAGTTTAAAAAAAGCAAATTGTTCATACCATTTTTATCTTTTTAAAATTTAGGCACCTAGTGCACGTTATCTTCCAATCTTTTATAATTTCTTTGTCTATTTCATAAGTTGCTCCTTCTAGCTCCAAGTCACGTGCACAGAAAATGCTACTGATGTATCAGATTTTCATTCTAATGCATGGAACAATTAAAATCACAAAAGTAGGGGCGCCTGGGTGGCTCAGAGGGTTAAAGCCTCTGCCTTCAGCTCAGGTCATGATCCCAGGGTCTTGGGATTAGCCCCACATCAGGCTCGCTGCTCACCTGCTTCCTCCCCTCTCTCTCTGCCTGCTTCTCTGCCTACTCGTGATCTCTCTCTGTCAAATAAATAAATAAAATCTTTTAAAAAAATTTAAAAATCAGAAAAGTAGCCTCTACTTCTCACAGAACTATAATTAAGAATCTGACCTACAATAGTATCAAAGAAGAAAAAAGTTAACTGGTGCTTTTGTATAATGTACTACCTAAGATTGTTATTCATATGAATAAATGCTTTCTTTGTAATCTGGGTTATTCTAAACCTTATGGAACAGTCTTGAGTTTGTAAAATTAGGCTTAAGTTGAAGATGAAGAAAGTGTGTTACATGAACATTATTACCCATGTAAACTTCAAAGGATTGTTGAAGTCAGTGGAGGAAAACATTCCTTTTTCAACATTTTCACAGAGGGTAAGAAAATAAATCAGAAATATCAGTCCTGGTCTATTTTTCACATGTGTTCCCTATTCTTGCCCTTGGAAGGAGGAAAAGTTAACTAATCAGGACTTTAGTGACAGCCTAACATTTATAAGGACTTGTTTTCCTTGTTTGGCATCATTGTGTCGACATAGCTAATCCAGTTCCAACACTCAACATTCATTTAAATCTGTTGCCAAAAAGGAATCACCACATTTCCTTATCTCACTTTCCAATCCTATTATTTAAGATGCATCCGGGTGAATGCAGGAAACTTTGCCATACATCTGTGTGTATCATCAATTTATTGCCTCTCAGCTCTAAATATATGAATAGAAATATATATGCTTTCCTGTAATTTGCAGAATTACTTTAAGCACAATATTAAGCCTTCTCAGTAGAGGACACTAGAGGGACATTGCAAAAGAAAGGGCAAACCCTAGTTTTCTGTTGAGTCTCTGGTGTGGAGGTAAGAGCATGAGGTGGGTGGAGCTCTGCCCAAGCTTTGAGACCAGAGAACATAGTCCCTTGGTGACACAGCTGTCCGATGTGGCCTAGTAATCACTTTCATATGGCCCTCTTGACACAGAAACTGATGCCCCAAAGGTCTCCTACCCACACTGACACCCTAATTCCTTCTCCTGTTCCCGAATTGCTTGCCTGTAGTCCAGAGGTTTCCCTCCAAACATCCACTCCTTTCTGCCTACACCATTAGCAGCTTAGGAACTGCACTTCTCCTGATCTTTGGATGGTTGCTTGCTTCTTGCTCACTGATTTTAGACCAAGTTCTGGCCTAGGCAAATTAGTAAATATATCTGATATCCAGTGGGCAGAACTACAATTTCTCCATTAAAATTGGATTCCAGCCTTCTGGAATAGGGGGAGGGAGTTTCCCTTTTCAAGTCTGTCCATTCATGGGTATTCTCCCTCAGCTCTAAAGTACCTAGAGACCCTTGCTTAACTATGTGTGTGGTTTCCATATCTTGATTTCCACATCTACTACAGCTTAATTAGTATAGCTGGTTGTGTACTTGGGAATCTTTTTTTCTTTTTCTCTGCTGCTGAGATTAGCACCACTTATCACTTTTCTAATGTTAAAATATGAGAATATTTAAATTATCGCTTAAATAAAAGTGAGAAGAAATTCTAGGGAAGAGTGTAGAAGAAAATGATGAATGGTTACCTCGTTGTGGTACAGAGGGACATTTTTCATGGAAACTTTTTTTTTTGCAGTAAAACATACTTAACATTTTCCACATTAATTATTTTCAAGTATGCAATTCTCGGCATTCAGTACATTTACAATGTGGTGTAACCATCACTACTATGTATTTCTAGAAATTTTTCATCATCCCAAATAAAAATTCTATATTCATTAAACAATAATTCCCCATTTCCTCTTTCATCCTCTAGTAACTTCTATCCTATTTTCTGTCTCTATGATTTTGCCTATTCTAGAAACCCAATATAAATAGTTTGGGATAGTATCTGTGATTCTGTGTCTGGTTTATTTCATTTAGCATGTTTTCAGGGTTCTCCCTATTATAATATATATCAGAACTTCATTTCACTTTAGGGCTGAATAATATTCCGTTATATACGTGTGTGCCTGTGTGTGTATGTGTGTGAAATAGTAGTAGTAGTAGCTATATTTGAAAATCCATTTAAAAAATTTATTTAAGTATTGATGGACTGATGGACATTTGGGTAATTTCCATTCTTTTGGCTGTTTTGAAAAATGCTGTTAGGAATACAGGTGTGCAAGTTTGCATTCCTGTTTGTAATTCTTTTGACTATATAAGCAATTAGGAGAAGAAGTGTTTTTATAATACTGTAATTTTGTGTATATTGTTGGGAAGTAGCCAGACTCTTTTCCACAATGGCTGTACTATTTTATACCTGTAATGCATGAGAGTCCTATTTCTTCACATCCTCAACACCTTTATTTTCCAGTTACATCGTTTTTTGTTTTTTGTTATTTTTTAAAGATTTTTATTTATTTATTTGACAAACAGAGATCACAAGTAGGCAGAGAGGCAGGCAGAGAGAGAGGAGGAAGCAGGCTCCTTGCGGAGCAGAGAGCCCAATGTGGGGCTCAATCCCAGGACCCTGGGATCATGACCTGAGCCAAAGGCAGAAGCTTTAACCTACTGAGCTACCCATGCACCCCCAGTTTCATCATTTAATAGCTATCCTAATAGAGGCAAAGTAATAGCAGTATGATTTTGATTGCATTTCCCTTATTAATGATGTCACTGGAATTTTAGAAGGATTGCATTGTAGCTGTAGATTGTTTTAGATAATATTGAAACCTTAACATCATTAAGTCTTCCAATCCATGAAAATGTGATGTCTTTAAACATTTAAGTATTGATTATATTTAAACCTTTTAGTTATGGTGTTTAAAATTTCTATTAGCAATGTCTTAAAGTTTTCAATCTATAAGAGTTTTACCTCCTTCTCAAAACCCCAAGATGAGGAAACAAAATCAGGTGTTTACACTCCCTCAGGGAATTTCCAGACTAAACAAAAAGCGCAACCATAAATTCTTGGAGGACAAGTCCTTATGCCCACCCTGGCACTAGCCACCTGCTGCAGAACTATGGGCTTCTATCGTCACAGGAGGCTAAGGAATGGGTTATGATATAGCTGGTTTATGAACACCACTCTCTTACCAAAGGATATCAGTCTTCCTTTCATTAAGTACTTCCCTAATTATTATAAATGTCCAACCAGGTTCTAGCATTCCACAGTCGTTGATTTCAATTGATCCAACTAAATGGTTGCCTCAAAAATAAATAAGTAAATAAATAAATAAACATTTATAAAAAGATGTCAGAATAGTGCTTCAGTGAGTGGAGTCCAAACTTTAGATCTTCCTATTCTGTCATCTTATCTGTTGGCATTTCCTTTTTTTTTTTTTTTTTTTTTTTTTAAATGCTTCCAGTTGGTTAGAACCTGGAGTGAAGGGCTTTTGAGCACAGGTGTGGTTAATTTGTGTTTTATTTTTTCATTAAGAATAATCTCATTGGGGTACCTGGGTGGCTCAGTGAGTTGAAGCCTCTGCCTTCGGCTCTGTATATGGTCCCGGGGTTTTGGGATCTAGTCCCATGTTGAGCTCCCTGCTTCGCAGGGGGCGTGCCTCCCCCTCTCTCTCTGCCTGCCTCTCTGCCTGCTTGTGATCTCTCTCTCTCTGTAAAATAAATAAATAAAATCTTTAAAAAAAAAAAAAAAGAATAATCTCATTAAGGACTTCACCTAGTATCTGAACCACGAAATCAGATAAAGTCAATGTAATTAAGGACTTCAGTATTAGAAGCTATGCACAGTACAACTCTAGAAGGTGTTCTTTATGTCCTAGTCATTGAGACGATCATCACATAATTTTTTTTCAGCAGATAGCTACAAAATATCTTGAGGAATAACTATTTTTTTTCCTTAAACTGTGTGGAATAAGCAAAATGCTGCCCAATGGAAAAGGTTCTGCCTAATGATTTTATTAGTCAGTGACAGGCAATGGCTGGACAACTTTCCCAAACTGGGTTTCTTTTCCCTGTGAGCAACTGTATCTCAGACTAGACATGGAAAAGTGGTAGTAAAAATTGCCATTAGTCTACAGATTTATAAGACCTATCTGCCAATATATCTAGGATTTTAATCACAGATTATGATCAATTTTATCACTGAACACATAAAGACAATGAGAGAAGAGATCATCTTTTAAGAATACATACCATTAAAAAAAAGAATACATAGCATTTCAGGTGTTTGGAAAAGAAGTAAATCTTTAGGATTTTATTAGAAATTCAAAGAGTAAGGAGGTTATTGAAAAGGTATGAGTCTCAGGTGCCTGGGTGGCTCAGTGGGTTAAGCTGCTGCCTTCAGCTCAGGTCATGATCTCAGGGTCCTGGGATCGAGTCCTGCATCGGGCTCTCTGCTCAGTGGGGAGCCTGCTTCCTCCTCTCTCTCTGCCTGCCTCTCTGCCTACTTGTGATCTCTCTCTGTCGAATGAATAAATAAAATCTTTAAAAAAAAAAGAAAAGATATGAGTCTGAATGACTGTGAGAATCAAGTTTGTTCTATGACTCAAAAAGGAATACGCATTTCAAGATTTTTTTTTCTTGAATTCAGGATGAAAACAGTAGTGAAAAAGGGAAGTAGAAATTAAGCAAACAAACTGATTGTGTTAGAAAAAGAAAGGATTCTCCTTAGGGGAAAGGTAAAAATCTCAAACACCAGTTTAGACAAATATAAAAGGGAAAAAAAAATACCCTGTATGGCATTTTTGATGGATCTCATGAAGACAGAAACCATTTTTTTTTTTTTTCAAATTGGTAAATGAAGATGACTGGAGCCTAAAAGAGATTAACAAAAAAGAAAGAAGGGCGAATCTCATAGGGTCAGTGGGAATATATTGCTGCAAAATTATTTGTAGGTATCCCTTTAACATATCAGAGAGAAAAATGATAAATATTTTTAGGAAAAAATGATTATGCATTGGAAAACCATACTGCATAAACATAAATGGAAACAGAACCCTAGTATGGTCTGGATACAAGCATTATTTTAAAAACAGGCTGATGCAGTATCTTTAAGATGTTATGAAATCATACCCATATATTTATGTAATTAGATTTCAAAAGGAAAGCATAGAGAAGTTTCTACACACAAAGCAAATCACAAATTGAAGAAATTGAGTTTACATTTTGGAAATGTGAAAGAGTAGAACTACTCTACACAGATAAATGATGATTGAAAGAATCTGTCTTAAAATGGATGATTTGGATAGATGAAGAAATTATTATATTCATAAATATTTACTAATGAAGACTAAACATGACCATATTTGGAGAATTATTTTAGGAAAGAAAAGGGATTGATACACTTTGTACTTGCAAACATTTGAAGTAGGAGAGAGGTGAAACTGTGTTAAGGTAAAATTATCTTTACTTTCTTTCTTCCTTTCTATCCATCTATCTATCCAAAATGGAGTCTCATATCAAGCAGGAGCCTGTGTCAAGCAATGACCCAAGTAGTTAGATGTACTGAAGCTCTGAGATATTGCCTGGACCAGCAACAACTGACACCCCAAAACTGATAACAAGCAGAACCAGAGGTCAGCAGGGCCCAAAGACAAATTAAATTCCTTAAAAAGGGCAGGATTTTTATAGCAAACTGTCAGACTCCTTAGACCTAACACCCCTATGTCTGAACACTTATAAAAGGCAACTGCTACGGAAGGTCTGCCCAAATGATCTCTGAACAGAACCAAGATCCTTCACGGCTTGAACATTAGGAGCAGTAAGTGCTGAGAACTGAGCTGGACCAGACAGAGACCTTATCTCAACTGCGCACCCACAGACTGACTTCGCGTTTGGTTTGTGAACTTCCTGAACTCTTGTGTTATCTTGCTTGTTGTGGGGTTTGTCTTCTGTCCTGCTCTGTGTGCTGTGTAAGAAGCCAAGTTTAATCATATGGTGAATGTCATTGAGTTTGGAATCCTGAACCAGCTTTATAACTGTGAATAACTTTGCTCTATGATTGAGTAAAGTTGACATTGTGGGAAGACACAACTTGTGTGCACCTTCATGGCCTGCTCATGACTCTATCTATCTATCTATCTATCCATCCATCCATCCATCCATCCATCTATAATCTATCTATACAACTGGGTATACCTGAGAGGAGAAAAAAAACTAGAGCAGATCAGATTGGAAAAAGGAATACTGCTAGTACACCCCATTGATCAGGGGAGAAAAAAAAAAAAAGATTCTGAAGAAACGGACATTTCTGTTATATTCCAAGTATTAGAAAATTCAAAATTTGGAAAAAGACTACATTTGGAGGAATGCCACTTGAAAGAAAACACATTGATCCCCACTGGGTCCCTGAATATAACCATCAATAGTTGCTTCAGTTCAAGAATATTTGGAATGTCCTTACACAACTGAATTAAACTTAGAGGCAAGGGCAAAACCATCACAAGGTTAGGATTAAAAAAATATATATGGAATTACAATCAGAAGCAGCAGCAGCCACTGTGATATAAAAGTTAAATACATTGGGGCATTTCTAAGAGTAGAAAAAGTAGATAGAATAATAATAGAATGAGATATTAAAGGGGAAAATAAGGAAATGAATTATACTTGAGCTATTGTCCTTATAGATACAGTTTCCCTGTTAAAATAAAAAGATAAAAGCTGTTTTAGACAAGGGTTTCTACTCAATTCAGGATCAGTTTGCTAAAAAAACAATTTTAAAAGAGAATACTCGTATCAAATGTGCTGAAATATTCTAGTATATTAACTGAGGAAGGAATAGAATTTGAGCAATGCCTACTTAACACGGTGACATAATTGTACATTTAAAAAGTAGTCTCAGATGCTAATGACTCATACAAGAATCTGTATGTCTACAGAATGTAAAAACGTATTTCAAATGCCGTCCTTTAAGAACATCTATGCCCAGAGGATACTCTTCCTTAGCTTTGGGCACTGGAGTGTATGCTTAAGTCCCTTCGTAGGGGACTTTCTTATATTAAGTTTTAAAATGTTCCAAACACTTGACACAACTGACCTTCTGAGCCTTCTGCCATTCTTCTTAAAACCAGTTAGACTACAGACTTTGCTTGCATCATAACATGACTAGTCAGCTCATCTTTTCAGAATATAATTTTTTTGGTTCTGAAACTACAGCCATTTGACTGGAAGAAAATAGGGAACTAGAGAAATCTAGGTGAGATTCAATTTAATGTTGGAGGCGGTTCACTGGAATAAGCCGAAGGTGCAACTGCTTCTATAAAGAAATACATAAATACACACACATACGTACATACACAAATTTATATATATATACATAAGTAAGCAAATAAATGTCTTAGAAATGAGCTGATATTACTAGACCTGACCAGATTAAGAAACTGAAGAAAAATGATAAACATTGTTCATTTCAAACCTTAATTTTTAAGGGGGAGAAGGAATATTTTATACTTAAATTATTTCTGTAACTTAAAATAATTGGGGAATTCATATTCCTCAACTTTGAGAATTATTTTATTACTTGTGTCATATTTAGGATATTATTATACTATCTTTTGTTATATAATCACTATGGATGAGTTGGTGAATAACATGGCTGCTATTACACGAGGTGAGAGATAGAAGGCAAGGTAAAATTGTGGTGTACGACTCAATTCAGCTTTCTGGAGACAACAGCTGAGTAGTCCTACAGGGGTTCTGAAAGATAAATAAGAAGTTGTGGTAGATATAGGGAAAGCAGCCCCATAAAGGTAGGGCAGGGCTGTTGGTAGGTTATTATCTCGCTTGAATGGGCACACATCCAGTGTCAGGTTGATCTCAGGTTTGGGTATTAAGCCCAGTATACTGAAAATAATGAGCTAGGGGAAGGTTCAGAGAGAATTTCCATTCACCTTACCAGTCATTTCCTTAGCAAGTACTCATTCCCTTGCCCAGTCCTCTGGAGGGGTATGGAATTAAATAGTATTTGATTGGGGCACCTGGGTGGCTCAGTCAGTTAAGTGAGGACTCTTGACTTAGCTCAGGTCCTGGCCTCAGGGTCAGGAGACAGAGGCAGGCATGTGGTTCCTTGCTGGGCCTGGAGCCTACCTAAGATTCTCTTTCCCTCTCCCTTGGCCCCTCCCACTGCTCATGCCCTCACTTTTCTCTCTTTCTCTTAAAAACAGAAAGATAACATTTGAATAAAAATGCGTATTTCTTCTCAATTCATGTAAAAACACATGAAGAAAGACACATCCCACCTAAGTGGTGATATCAGTGAGAGTCCAAATCCACTGAGCCATGCATGGCATCTGGTTTTTGCATTAAAATCAGGCAATTATGATCAAATTCTGATTTCTTTTTCTTTTCTTAAACCATTACTCCCAAAGCAGAGTTTTTAATCCCTTCTAATTTTGGTTTTCTATGTGGTAAGAATCCCTCTGAATGCTCCCCTCTCCCCACTGTGAAGAAGGAAACCATTCTCAAAATGTTTTGTCTGTAACTAGGTAAATTCAAATCAAGAGAGAGGAGTTTTACTTGCATTTTCCAAGCTTAATTTGCCAATAACACAACACACACACACACACACACACACACACACACACACACACAGACAAACACCCTTTATCTGAATCCACTAGTGAGTTTTCATTAGTTCAGATGAAAGTTAATTGTGAATCTTTGACATCATCTAACTATAAGGTGTTGGCTACACTAAAAACAAAAATGTATTAAAATGAATTCTATTAAATTGAATACAGTTCATATGAAATTATTAAAGTAAAAATTAAATTACCCAAATAATATTAGTTTTTGACTACTACAAATTAAAATATCATTTTTAAATAAATTCTCAAAAATAATGTGTTTTAAGGAAATTTATCCAATAACATTCTTACAATAAGGATATATAATATGCACCAAACTTGAGGATTAATAGTGAGACAGAAACTCTGCACAATCCATGACTCCTCTTTAACGCATTTTCTCATAAAATTATAATTCCTTTCTCAACAAATTATGCTTTTATCTTGCTTATCTGTTAGTTTATGGTTATTACCTATGATTTCTAGTGGGCTACAGTTTGAGCATACAAATATCTCCCCTAAATGTGAACATTTAAAAAAACTTTTTTTCAGAATAAGGCAAAACTCATTTTAGAATAAAATAAATTTCATATTGTTAAGAAAGACTTACTGGTATATGGGTCATCTTTAACAAAAAGGGGAAAAATATCTCTAAACAAACCACAGATTTATGTAAAATACAACTTTAGTTATATAAAGCAATGCTTTATTTCCTAATTGCTACTGCTACTGTGAGTCTATATTCATTTGCAGTAACTTCTAAAGCTTTCTATAGAGAAAAATACACAAGATCTCCATGTTTACTATCCAAAAAATAAAAAAAATTAAAATTAAAATACAAACCATTCTCAATCTCACCACCTAGAGCTGTTACTATAATTAACATTTTATATACATTTGAGATGGGGTTTATGTCTTGTTTTGTTTCTTTTTTTTTTTTTCAAGTATAATCAACATGGGTGTTATGTTCGTTTCAGGTGTACAATAGAATGATTTAACAATTCTATACATTTCTCAGTGCTCATCAAGATAGGTATACTCTTAATCTTTCATATCTGTTTTACCCATCCTCCTACTCACCTCCCCTCTGGCAACCATCAGTTTATTCTCTATATTTAAGAGTCTGTTTTTCACCTCCTTTTTTCTTTGCTCATTTCTTTTTTAAGTTCTACATAGATACCTGAAAAGATGCTCAACATCACTAATCATCAGAAAAATGAAAAATTAAAACCACAATGAGACATCATTTTACACCTATTAGAATATCTAAAAGCAAAAACATAAAAATTAAGTATTGATGGGGATGTGGAGTAAAAGAAACTCCCCATGCAATGTCGGAGAGAATGCAAATTGGTGCAGCCATTATAGGAAACAGTATGGATGGTCCTCAAAAAAAAAAAAAAAAATTAAAAATAGAATTACCACATGATCCAGTAATTCTACTGGATATTTACCCAAAGAAAATGAAAACACTAATTCTAAAAGATATATACACGCCTATGTTTATTGCAATGTTATTTACAATAGCCAAGATATAAAAGTGACCGAACTGTCAATTAATAGATAATTAGATAAAAATGTGATACGCACACACGAATGAATATTACTCAGTCATAAAAATGAAATCTTTCATTTGTAATAGAATGGATTGACATACAGGGCATAATGCTAAGTGAAATAATCAGAAACATATAAATAGTATATGATTTCACTCAACTGTGGAGATGGTTTGATGTTTTGTTCTGTTTTTTGAGTCTTGAGATCTAGGTAAGCCATCTTTGGACCTGTTAATGTCTGTGAGTTGCTCTGAAACACTGTTGTAATTCCCATGATTACCTTTGTCTTGATTCCACACACCACATAATATTTTGTTACAAAATTTCATTTCTATTCTGTAATCCACCAATCCATATTTGAAAGTCAGGCCTCCACACAAAAAAATAATTCATTAAGAAAATTTTGAACTCAGTAGATCTCTCAAAGAATTTGTGCATGTTGCAGAGAGAGAGGAGTTGTCGAACAGGTAGCTAAAGCTATTTTATATCTTAGCAATGCAAATTAATGTAATGTCAATATTATATACTTGCTTTTATTAAGGTTCTTTGGGAGACAAAGAATAGTACCAGGCATTTAATAAATGCTAGTTTCATGTTTTAATATTTACTTTGGTCATGTCAAAACTGGGGATTCTCAAACATGCCTCTTTCCAGGGGATCCCCTCTACCCTAGCCTTAGTGTCTGTCCCATGTTAGGTTTCCAAATGTTTGTCTGAATTCAATATAATTTTTTTACCAACCAAAATAAAGACTACATTGTGAAGATTTTGGCTCCCCTTTTTTATCCTCTTTATTTTTTGTCAATTACAAGTCTTCCACATTTCCTTCCTCTGGAGTATTAGATTCATCTAAAGATCTTTCTCAGTTTTCTTGATTAATACAATCTTCTGTTTCAGCTGTTAAAACTCTTTACACTCATTATTGTGCAATATACATAAGAACAGGATCTTTATTATATCTTTTTTTTTCTTTACTATATCTTATTTGTAATCTAGTTCTTTTTTTTTTTAAATTTAACCACATTGCTGAATCTTTTCTAACAAGTGTATTTATATAAAAGCACAGGACTTACAGCTCAGTGGGTTAAGGCCTCTGCCTTCACTGGGGTCACAGTCCTGGGGTCCTAGATCAATCCTCTCATCGGGCTCTCTGCTCAGCAGGGAGCCTGCTTCCTCCTCTCTCTCTACCTGCCTCTCTGCCTGCTTGTGATCTCTGTCTGTCAAATAAATAAATAAATCTTTTTAAAAAAAGTTTTATTTTGACATTACTAAGAGTTTTATAAAGATAAGAACACATTCACCCAAGTGTGTGCTTCATACCTTTACCTAAAAGTTATACAGTTGTTTTAAAATGTATTTATTATCATCAAACAAGTATGTGAAAATGTTTTCAGGCTACCACATCTAAAACCAGTCTTTAGTATTGGCTTTGACTATCACAGGACTATATGACGACCCCCCTTTTTTTTTCATGTTTCCCCCTTTAACACATATACAAAGAGGCTTATATGGAACTGACATACCTTTCATATATTCATTAATTACAAACAAGTTGTCTGCATGAAGGGCATTGAAGAAAAAACAAACAAACAAAAACACTTCAAAACCACAATGAGATGCCACCTCACACCAGTCAGAATGGCTAAAACTAAAAAGTCAGGAAACAACAAATGCTGGCAAAGATTTGGAGAATGGGGAGCTCTCTTACAATACAGGTGGAAATGCAAGCTGGTGCAGCCATTCTGGAAAACAGTATGAAGGTTCTACAAAAAGCTAAAAATAGAGCCACCCTACCACCCAGAAATTGCACTACTAGGTATTTACCCAAAGGATACAAACATAGTGATCCAAAGGGGTGCAAGCACCCCAATGTTTACAGCAGCAATGTCCACAATAGCCAAACTATGGAACGAACCTAGATGTCCATCAATAGATGAATGGATAAAGAAAAGGTGGTGTATATATACACTGGAATATTACTCAACCATCAAAAATGAAATCTTACCATTTGAATGATGTGGGTGGAAATAAAGCATACTAAACAAAGTAAATCAATCAAAAGACATTATATGATTTCTCTCATATGTGGAATTTAAGAAACAAAACAGAATCATAGGGGAAGAGAGGGAAAAATAAGATGAAATTAGAGAGGGAGACAAACCATGAGAGACTCTTAACTATAGGAAAAAAACTGAGGGTTGCTAGAGGGGAGGTAATTGGGGGGATGGAGTAACTGGGGATGGGCATTAGGGATGGCACGTGATATAATGAGCAGTGAGTGTTATACTCAACTGATGGATCCCTGAACCCTGCCTTTGAAATGAATAATACATTATATATTAATTAATTGAATTTAAAGAAAATGAAATGTAAAAATAAATTTAAAAAAAAAAACGGTTCATTTAGGTTTAGTTCCTTCTGCTTTATTCTTTGCCAAAACTGTCATTACTTGGAGAAGGGAACAATAACTGCTGTGTAAATCTATTTCCTGTGACAAAATCATGCAATTTGAAGTATGACAATTTTCAGACCCAATGGTTATGTCCCTCAGCTTAGATACTCATCACTGTCCACAAGCTGATAAGAGGGTGATCTCTGCTCTTAGAAGGCCTGATTAACAGAGATAATAATTATACCTAAAAAACTTCAGACTTATTGGATATAATTTTGCTTGATTTAAACTTTCTTTGGTTCAGAAAATTCCAAAAATCCATTTTATTCCTCAATCAATCAGGAATACAACTAATATGAGTTTACTATCATTATCTTTTAATTTTTTTCATGATTTCTATTTGGATAACAGCTCCTTATTAACAAGCCCTTATTTACTTTTATGTTGTTCAGCATTGGTGAGTGCCATAAACAAGTCAAGCATGCTCTATATTTACATCATAGAATATTAAGCAAAATGTTTGATTAAATTACTAATACTTCCATACACTATCTAACCACATAGAGGAATATAAACCCTTAACAGGTGAAGGTAAGTAAGTGAAAACATTTTCTCTCTCTTGAATCACTGAAACAGTAATATTCAGTTCAAATTGATTGTT
Organism: Neogale vison; assembly: GCF_020171115.1. NCBI lineage: Eukaryota > Metazoa > Chordata > Mammalia > Carnivora > Mustelidae > Neogale > Neogale vison. The sequence goes on from NC_058101.1 coordinate 30,424,006, forward strand.
TTGGCAAAAAGGTAAGATGAAAAAATGCCTACTAGTATCAGAATGTCTCAAGTGAATAGAGTAGGTTGACTATCAAACTGGTGTTTGGAAAAGGTTTTTTTTTTTTTTTTAAATTAAATTGCAATGTTTCATGTAAGCTCATTTAGTGTTTCAAAATATATGAATAGGAAGACCTTTTTATAATCACTGATAATAAGTTTATCAGGTAGGCTAGGTTATGTCATACTGTAATATCAAAAACAATCCTAATATCTCTGTGGTTCAACATAAGAAATATTTAATTCTCATTCACATTACATATCTACCATAGATCGATTTTGTTCCTCCTGTTTTCGTCTTTACTCTAGGACTGAAAGTGATGGTAAGACATTATCAGGAAGACGATCATGACTGGAAGAAGGAAAAGAGTTCTGGGAGATCTTGCAAAGACAGTTAAATACCCCAGACTAAAAACGACACATACCACCTTTGGGATCACTCACTGATCAGAAGTATTCACAAGGCCTCATTCAACCACAAGGGGACAAGAAAGTAACTCAGTCTACTGTCTGAAAGGGGGATAACCAGAACTAATGGGAAGGTAAGTGGATAATTCATTAATGTTAAATTACATCTGTAACCACAGGGATGCTGAGAATGGCTTCATAAATGTTTAGAAGAATTGGTTTGGCATATCTCTTCTCAACAATTTCTTTCATGCTATCACTTTGGAAACTTGGATGTTACACCATAGATACCAGCAAAAGCTATAAATTAGGGCTCCCCCCCCCAGAGCTAATAATTAAACATTTACAGCATATCAGTGAGTATAACTTTATGAAGACAAACAAACAAACAAAAAATGTTAAAAAGGCTACTGAAAACAAAGAAATTATTTATACTCATCTCATGACAATTTCAAAGATATCTATACCCTCTTCCCTGTACTTGTAGAAAGTTGCTTATCAATATGAAAATAATCTAACTGAAAATGCATTAGTTTTTGCTAAGTTATTTCATGAGCTAGGATCCTTAGACAAATGCCCCGATCTTCTCCTTAGTTAAAAATAGCCAGTTTCATCTTTCTTACAAATATTGATACCTTGATGAAACTGCACATTTTTAACCTCTGTGATATTGCAGACTAGAGCTGTGTACGCTAGCAAAAGCCTTGCAGTGCTGGAGAGAACTTATTTTCAGAGCTGAGTTAGTATTATCTGTAGCATCTTACAAATTGCATTAGAATCTGGTAAGTCACAGACAAATTCATTATTCAATTTCTTAGTTTTAACTATATTCAACTACTTCAAAGTTATTTTCCCTATAAATTTGCTACATTAAGTTAAAACAAATAAATGTATATATATGTATATATAAATATTTGTAATTTTCTGCTCCTGACATTTTATTTTTATTAAATATTCTGGTCAAAGAAAATTTAGACCAGACAAGTTAAGCAGGAATGGAAGACTTTTATATCTGCCACCATGGGGGAGAAAAAATGAAATCAATTTTTACAGAAATAATATGTTGATGGGTTTTTTAGTGCTCTTTTTTTTTTTTTTAATTTTATTTATTTATTTGACAGACAGAGATCACAAGCAGGCGCAGAGGCAGGCAGAGAGAGAGAGAGGAGAAAGCATGCTCCCTGCCAAGCAGAGTCCGATGCGGGACTCGATCCCAGGACCCTGAGATCATGACCTGAGCCAAAGGCAGAGGCTTAACCCACTGAGCCACCCAGGCACCCCTGGGATTTTTAGTGCTGTTATAAGACAGTGAAAAAGTACTAGAGGATGTTGAATGGGAAGAGGGAAATTGGCCAATGCAATTGGGCCACCTGTGTTTGCCACTTGGTACTTACCTGGTTAGGTTCCTACTCTTCCTCAGAGACAGAGAAAAATGATGTGATTACAACAAAAAAGATGGCTCCCAAGTCCTTGAGAAAGACCTTCCTGGGTTGTTAAACTCTCAAGAGATTGAGAGAATGTTTACATATCAAAGGGGCTGAGAAAGAATTCATGATTACAAGTTTTCTAAAGTAAATGCTCTAACAAAAGGGAGGTCAGGGGCTTAAAGTCAAAGAGACAATTGTATTAAGTTTAGTCAAGCAAAGGGTACTTTTAAAACTTCATGGTCATTCCTAGTAATTTAAAACGATGCAGCCAATGAGTGCAGTGTTAATAGTCTCATAAAATTTCATTTAATTATTTTTTGCATAAGCTACCACTCCATCACTTCTCCGTATTAATTTGTCATTCTCATGTATAAGATCACATTTGCAAGATGGTTCAGTAGGAAGGAAAGAAAATATTGCAGCACTAGAAAACATTAGAATTAATTGTCTCCCAAGAATCACATATCTAAACAAAGTAGTACTTGGTTTTGATATTTCTGCAAACTAAACATCTGTGTCTTCTCAAAACTTGTATGTTGAAATCCTAATACCCACTGTAGTAATATTTAGAAGTGGTGGGGCCTTTGAGAGGGGATTAGGTAATGAAGGTAGAGCTCTAATAAATGGGTTCAGTGCCCTTATAAAAGAGAGTCCAGAGAGATTTCTTGACCTTTCCACCATGCAAGGACAACAACAAAAAGATGGCTGTTCTCTAAAAAATGGCAGGTTCTCACCAGACACTGAATTGGCTGCCACCTTGGTCTTGGTTTTGCAGCCCTTTTCTCAGCCTTTTCTGACTGAGACAGAAACTGGTACTGAGAGATAAAGTGTGGCTGTAACACAAATACCTAAAAAAATGAAAGTTGCCTCACTGGAGGAGTTTTGACATGCATGCTAGAAAAAGCTTACATTGCTGTGAATGGATATTTAAAGGTGATTTTGATGAGAACTCAGAAAGAAGACAAGAGAAAGCTTTGAACTTCTTAGAGAATATCTAGGTAATTTTCAACAGTCTAAGAATATGAGTGGGAAAGATCATTCTTATGAGGTCTCAGAGATGAAGAACAATGATATTATAGATAGATTAGATATAGAGGATAGATACAGATATATACAGATACAGATATAGATACAGATATAGATATAAAATGGCAAAGACCTTGACTCAGTTGTGTTGTGTTCTAATGTTTTGTGGAAAACAGAACTTGTGAGCAGTGAAATTTGATACTTAGCTAAAGCCATTTCTAAGCAAAGTGTTGAAAGTGTGGACTGACTTTCCCTGACTTTTTACAATACAATGCAAACAAACAAACAAACAAAAACAACCAAAAACCCAGCAATGATTTACAGATGGAATTGTTAATCAAAAAGGAAGAAAGTAAAGATTTGGAAAACTCTCAGCTTATCTATGTTACAAAAAACAAACAAAAACAAAAAACCCAATAAGGATAATAATCCTTATTATCCAAGGATCCTTTGATGAGATTAGTATAGATCCCCTATTTCAACAGAAACCAGAACCCATATCTCTCTAAGATGACAGAAGAATGCCCCTAAAGTCATCAAAGTTACCACTCACCACAGACCCAGAGTGCAAGCACCAAGGAAGCAAAGTGATTTCACATGAGGGGGAGGGTGCTGTCAGTGCCTATGGAATCTCAGTGAGCTTGACCTGGCAATGCCTCACATCACATGCTCCCTACCCTATGGTTCTATGTTTTGCCACTCCAAGGTGAGGATCCAGCAGGTCCTGGTGTAGCACAGGTCACAGTGCAAGCAGTAAACACTATCTGTTTCAGTGTGGCACTATTCCTCCACTAAACAAAGTACATGAGTCCATGGGCATGGCTGCCTTCACACTGGTTTAAGGACAGAGCTCCCTGGAACCATAGATGTGCAACTCTGGCACAGGCCTGCTGACAAATGGGAGAGGGCCCAGGAATAGAGCCACTGTGGGGCAGAGCCACCTAAAACTATGGGTCAGGGCTTCACAGATGCTGTGGGATCTGGACTGCCACCAGAGTGTGTCCTGAAGGTGGAATGTCTGTCCCAGTAGGCTTGGAAGGCAGAGCATCAAGACAAAGAGAAATTCTTGAGCCTTGAAGTTAACTGTTATTTGCTCCATTAGGTTTTAAACTTAGAGGGAACTGTCACCCCTTTTTCTTTTCTATTTCTCTTTTCGAATGGGAATGCCTAGCCAAGTCTGTCACATCATTGTATTTTGAAACCACATTACTTGTTTGGGTGCACAGCCTCACATATGAAAAGCAATTTGCTTTACAATGAATTATGCCTTGAATCACAACCATATCTGATTTAGATGACATTTAGATCAGATTTTGGACTTAGAATTTAAAGTTGATACTGGAATGAGGGATGTCTGGGTGACTCAGTCAGTTAAATGTCTGCTTTCAGTTCAGATCATCTTTCCAGGGTCCTGGGATCCAGCTTCTTTCTCTGCCTGTGCTCCCCCTGCTCATGTTGTCTCTTTCTCTCTCATTTACTGCTCTCTCTCTCTCTCCCCCCGACAAATAAATAAATAAATAATCTTTTAAATAAATAAACAAATAAATAAATAAATAAATAAAGTTAAGACTTTTCTCTTGGGATGAAATCAAGATATATTACACGCAAGAAGTACATTAATTTGGAGGACCAGGGGTGGGATACTATAGATTAAATGTTTGTGTCATTGCTAAATTCATATACTGAAATTCTAATACCCAATATGATATGGTATTTGCAGGTGGGGCCTTTGGGAAGTGAATAGGTCATGAAGATAGGGCTCTCATCAGTGGGATTGTGACTTTTATATAAAAGAAAGTTCAGAGAGCTTCTTTGTCCCTTCAGCCATATGAGAGTATAGTGAAAAAATGGTCGGCTATGAACCAGGAAGCACTCTCACCAGACCAAATCTGCTGAATAATTGATCTTGGACTTTCCAGACTCCAGAATTATGAGACATAAACTTCTATTGTTCAAAAGCCACCAAATCTCTGATAATCTGTTATGGCAGCCCAAATGGTCTAAGACAGATGCTGAGATATGCCTTTACCATGATTATATGTCATGAGTTACTAAAAATAGTTAATGGCACTTATGTTGTACAATATTTACTTTAAAATATAAATCAGAAAAAGTAGAAAAGTTGAGTTGAAAGTTGAGTTGAAAACTTATTTGGAAGTTAAAATGGTTGACAATAGCTAAGGAGCCCTTGAAGAACAGGTGCTCACAAGGACAATAACATATGAACAGAAACAGTACCATGCAAACATGGTCAGAGGTGGCACTAGAAATCACTGATAAAAGGTAGACTTCTAAATAAAAAGCTTCTTAGAATATTGGATATATCCATTTTGAAAAGAATTAGATTGTGTCCCTACCTTACACCATATATAATAAACAGTTCCTTGCACATCAGAGTTCAAACGTGGAGGGCAAAATTATGAATATTTTAGAGAATATAAAGAATATCTTCACAATTTCAGGGTAATAAATGATTTCTTAAAGCAAACTTAATTACTAACTAAAAAAGATTAAAGTATTCAAGAGCACTACAAAATCATTCTTCTATCAAGGCAATGTAGAAAACCCTGTAAGCAAATGTTTGCAATATACATAACCAACAAAAAACTGATAATTAAAATATATTGAAAACTCCTACCCTTAATTAGAAAAAAGAGAGAGAACACAGTTAAAAATAGGCAGAAGCCTTAAATGACCACTTCACAAAAGAAGAAATCCAATTAGATTATTAACAAATGAAAAGATGTCAACCAGTTAGCAAAAATTCAAATTAAAATCACAAAGTAAATCTATTTCACACATATCTAATGTGAAAAAATTTTAAATTCTAATTTTGTGGCAATGTAGAACAAGGAGAACACTCATACACTATTGAAAGTATAAAATGTTATTGCTATTTTGAAAAATGTTTGAAGTCATCTAATAAATTTGCCTTCTCCCATATCTAACAACCTATCAATTTCAGTCATACCTTAGGCAAATTCTTACAAATTTGCACTAGGATATTTGTACAAAAAGATGTATAACTGCATTATTTTTTTTAAAGATTTTATTGATTATTTTGTGAGAGAGAGAGCACACACATATGCACCCATGAGCAGGGAGGAGGGACAGAAAGACAAGCTGAACAGGGAGTCCGATGCAGGGCTCCATCCTAGGACTCTGAGATCATTACTTGAATTGAAGTCATATGTTTAACTAACTGAGCCACCCAGGGAACCTTATAACTGCATTATTTATTATAGGAGAAGCAGGAGACAATTTATCTCCAGCAATAGCAGAGAAATAATCAGAATCAATGAAATAATCAGATGGTGTATATCAAAATTATTAATAGTACATACTTAGAGCCAGATTACATAGATTCATATCAGAGCTCCATCAATAATGAACTCAGACTGATATTATATTTAATAATAATATCTAAAGATAATGAGTGATATCATTGTTAAAACAATAAAACTGAATGAAAGACAGTTCTGTAATAGCATAAATAGCTCTAACAAATACAACGTGGCAAAGGAAAAGACAAACATTGTACATGGTATAATTCCATGTGTATAAACTTCAAAGACAGAAAAACTATATACTGGGGATATATACAGCAAATATATAATACAAACATACAGATATATATATAATATAAATACATAATAAATCTAAAACAAAAAGAAAATGTAATCCAAATGTCAACAGAGTGATTAAGGAGTGGTAAGCAGATGTGATCATAAAAATCAACATCAGGGTGGGGTGTCTGGGTGGCTCAGACAGTTCAGTGTCTGACTTTGGCTCAGGTCTTGATCTCTGGGTCCTGAGATTGAGGCTCACAAGAAGCCCATCTAGAGCCCCACACCAAGCCCTGCCTCAGGCCCCACCCTTAGCAGGGAGTCTGTTTGCCCCTCTGCTTCTCCCCCTCGCCCGGCTCATGCTCTCTAATAAATAAAATCTTTAAAAAAAAAAAAAGCATCAGGGTTATTAGAAAGTTTTTAATCTATGAGCTGCATTGCAGGTACATGGTCGTGTTTTTATATTGCACTTTAACCTGTTAATTTAGATTTTATTCATATTCTAAGCATATATCTCGCAATTAAAAATTCGCTAACAAAAATAAATACATAGATAAAATTAACTGGAACAAATGTGAGGGTTTTTTTTTTTTTCTACAATAACAAGTTAGAAACTTACCTCCAAAATGCTTTCTTGAATGGCAGAGGAAAGAACGGTCAGCCAAAAATTAGGTTTATGTGACATGTGATTAGCTGGGTTCAGATAAGGATGGGAAGGAACACCATTTCTGATTTAATTACTATATTTTGTTGATGTTGTCAATATAGGTATGGTTGCCTTTAATGAGATGCTTCAGATTAGTAATTTGTTTTCCTTTGACAGTAATGGTCTTTCCAGGAATCCTTTATTCTACTTAGCCTGGAAAGTTTGCTTTTAAACTCCAGGTAACATAAAGTATATGCTATGCTCATTATAAAAACATCTACGGTGTGAAGACATCATTCTTAAAGAGAATACAGCTTGTTTCAATGAGAAGTTTATGTGTGTACTAATTATCTAAATGAAACTACCTTAAGCTCCAGTTATAATTGTGAATGTCTTACACAGTAAAATACAATATCCAGCTGAGTTGGGAACTAAAGTTATTTTGATCTTGTAGTTTGGTCATGAGCCAGGTGAACTGGCTAGCATTCAGAGATGTTTCAGCCAGTACTATTCTCAAATCATTCTAATTATGATTTTCTTATCATCCTTGAGTACACCCTGACAGTACCAGACAGACACTTTAAATTTGTCTTTTTGGGGTACCTGAGTGTCTCACTCAGTTAAGTGTCTTCCTTTGGTTCAAGTCATGTTCTCAGGGTCCTGGGATGGAGCCCTGCATTGGGATCCCTGCTCAGTGGAGAGCCTGCTTCTCCTTTTCCCTCTGCCCTCACCTGGCTCATGTTCTTTCTCTTGCTCTCTCTCTCTCAAATAAATAGTAAATAAAATCTTTAAATTTGACTTTTTCATATTTTTATATTATGTATACTATATTTTGGTGATTTTTTAAAAATATTCATTTGGATTTAAATTCTGAAATAAAAATCGTATTTTTCAGGGGCTATCACTCCAGGGTTCAGTGTGTTATACAAAAAAATACAGTAATAGACCTTGGATTCCAACAAGAAAGGAAGGGACATTTATATTGCTTTAATGTAACTAGATCCACAAGTTCTAATTTAGTCTATGTTCATATGACTGTTACAAGATATCACTAACACCAACCACAAAACGAACAAATAAATTATTTTACCTAACATATTCCTAAGTCAATTTATTGTGATGGTTGAAAGTTCTAGAAGCCGGGGCGCCTGGGTGGCTCAGTGGGTTAAGCCGCTGCCTTCGGCTCAGGTCATGATCTCAGGGTCCTGGGATCAAGTCCCGCATCGGGCTCTCTGCTCAGCAGGGAGCCTGCTTCCCTCTCTCTCTCTCTGCCTGCCTCTCCGACTACTTGTGATTTCTCTCTGTCGGATAAATAAATAAAATCTTTAAAAAAAAAAAAAAAAAAAAAAAAGAAAGTTCTAGAAGCCAAAGACAAATGCCATATGATTTCACTCATATGTGGAATTTAAGAAACAAAACAGATGAATATAGGGGGATAAAAAAACAAAGTTTTAGAAGCCCTGAAACAGTGTCTGTCAATACACAAATTGAAATCTTTTTCATTAGTGGCAATTAGAAATAAAATTAGAAGGTATAAGCTTAGAATATGGGGGGAGGGAGGTTGGAAGGCTGGGTGAGCCTGGTTGTGGGTTTTAAGGAGGGCACATATTACAAGGAGCACTGGGTGTGGTGCATAAACAATGAATCTTAGAACACTGAAAAAATTTAAAAAAAAAAAAAAAAAAAAAGAACATGTAGTTGTGCGGAGAGCCTGAAAATTTTTCTGAACCAAATAGTGGTCATGAGTATCAAATGGAGGAAATAATGCAGTAAGAATTGTTTTCACAGTGTTTTGAGGGATACTGCAGGTAGTATGGTTCAAAAATCTTCCTCTTGCAGTGCCTGGGTGGCTCAGTGGTTAAGCGTCTGGCTTTGGCTCAGGTCATGATCCAAGGGTCCTGGGATGGAGCCCTTCATCAGGCTCCCTGCCTGGAGGGATGCCTGCTTCTCCCTCTCCCACTCCCCCTGCTTGTCCCACTCAGCCACCTTGTGTTCTCTCTCTCCCTGTGTCTCTATCAAATAAATAAAATCTTAAAAAAAAAAAAAAAGACAACTTCCTCTTGAGAAAATTAAGCTTCCAATAGGATAAAACTTTGCCCAAGATAGTTATTAATTAACCCAGACCAGAATATGAGTGTGCTAGTTTCTAATTTATACCTTTCTTTGACAACATATTTTTGAAAATTGTATCTATTTCATGAAGATATGTAGTTCTTTTCCAATAGTAACATTTTTTTTCTTAGCTTCCTTTGCTCTTTTCTTCAGAAGTATTCTTTTTCTGAATACAGTATGAATTGAAATATCATTTTAACATTATATAAAATGTTATATAAATGAGGCTTGTCACAACCAAGGATTCTATTCTAAACCCAGACTTGATAGCCATGCAGAAATAGCTTGATGACTCACTACCAGCGGCTCTCCAGAAAGACTGGGAACCTATTTAAAAGTTAATAAAAATTCTTCTCCGTATTCTCATTAAGAGTCTTGCCTGACAGTCTCAATCACAATTCCATACAGACTAAAATAGAATCATGAAAATTTCAAAGGCTGAACAACCAGAGGTAAAATCTACCAATTCTGACAGCCAAGCCTGTGAGTTTACAACATTTATTTAGCGCCTGCTATGGGACAGGTGTTGAAACCCCATGACAGTGGTGAATGAAATCAAATTTTCCTCTTACCCACCCCCTCACCCCACAAAAGAAAAAATTCACAATCTAGAGAGGGAGAATAATAGCTAGTACCTGTTGAGTTCTTATAAGTTACCAATCAGCATCATCTATATCACCTTATTTCATGCTCACTCAGTGGTATATATTTTCTTCCCATTTTACTGTTGAAGAAATTGAAGTACAGATCATTTAACTGAATTTTGCTCAAGTCAATTTGCAATTCTATTTTTTTTTAGCTTATATATTTCCTACAGGCTAAATATAGTCAAATATAAAATTATAATCAGCTCTGGAGATTTTATTTCCTGTATCTTTTATTTGGAAATCATGAGAATAACTTCTTTTTCTCAACAAAAATTATCAACTATACACAGTTCTCACCTGATTACCTGTATATTCTCCTGCAAGTCTTTCTCTGTTGCTAGTATCTCTCTTCACTTTGTACCAGACCCTTGGTATCAATAACATATGCCTAGACCAGAATATCACTAATCAAAAAATTTATCATAAACATATGAGACCAAAAGTTAACCTAGAAATCTTTAGAACAAATATTTTTCTTTTTGTTTCTTCAAATGAGGAGACTAAACCTATAAAAATAAAGCACTTGTAGAAGATGCAGATCTGGATAGTTAATGGAAAAGCTTGGGGTGGAGGAATGAGATGAAATAAAGTTCGAGTTCCTGATCTAATCTGGTACTATTTTTCCATATTTTTTTTTTTTGCCACTTAGCACAGAGGTGAACTCTTACACTATTTTCTAAAATAAATATTATAGATTATAGGTGAAAGTCTGAGTTTTTAGTATTCTATTCCCATCAGTTTCTTTTCAGAAAATTTAATTTTGAATACAGTTATTATTTTCACTTTTTTTTTTTAAAGATTTTATTTATTTATTTGACAGAGAGAGATTACAAGTAGGCAGAAAGGCAGGCAGAGAGAGAGAGAGGAGGAAGCAGGCTCCATGCAGAGCAGAGAGCCCGATGCGGGACCTGATCCCAGGACCCTGAGATCATGACCTGAGCCGAAGGCAGCGGCTTAACCCACTGAGCCACCCAGGCGCCCTATTATTTTCACTTTTATGTCTCACACTCAACTTGACAATTTGTTAGTTCAACAAATATTATTTATTGATTATAACGCACATGCTGAGTATGTACAGAAATATATTTTTATGAATAAAATATCTTAAAATTTAGTGCCTTAATTATGCAAAGATACCAATCAACTATCAGTTTAAAACAATAGTTCTCATTCTCATATCCAAGCAACAAAAGTGTTAAATAATGTAGGCTCTTTAGAGAATAACAAATTTAAAATTTTAAATACTTAAAATGAGAATTCCATATTGGTAGTAATGTCTATAATTATACAGCATATAATAGGTATTATCCACAAAAAGTAGTAAACATTTTACAAGTATTTTCTAATTTATTTCTCAAGCCAAGCTTATGGGATTGGTTTAATATTATTTTCATTCCAGAAATGCAGAACGGAAATGCAGGTAGTAAATAATTTATGCAAGGCCACGTGTAGTTTACTAAGATGTGGAAACACAAGACTTCTCATTATCCCTTTGGTTTATTTCTCCACTCTAATATGTTTACTGACTTAAATATCTTTTGCTAGTAGATACAACATGGCATACAGAGTGCTTTCTCTAAAGATATATCATGTGGAAGAATAGAAAAGTTTAAATAATTTAAATAATCTAATTTCATCATACGAAGAACATATATACAAATTCTTTAATGAGCCATTCCAACCAGCTGGCTTTTAGATCCAAGCCAGAGGACAAAAGGTGTAAACTAGGCATATGTCACCCATCCTTGCCAATTAATTCTGCAAATACTCATCAATTTAAAAGTAGAAATGGAAAAGTAAATCACTTTTCTTTAATGTCTGTTTTTAAAGAAGCCCTCAAGCTATGCCATCCAATTTGTCAATTATAATGATTTCTAAGATATAACACTATCTTTAGAGCCACAGATCTTCAGAGAAGTTTCTATTGTTTAAAAAGATGTTTGATAGAATATCCAGTAGATGAAAGATGCTGGAAAACCCATGAAGAGAACTCAAATTTAAAGGATTTTAGCTTCAGTCTTGAGAAACAATTTAGATCTTGTTCTATTAGGGTTGTTAAATGAATACATGCTAAGTTTTAACATATTTTTTTGGAATTGCACCCATAGGACCACCTGGTACTTTTATCAAAAAATAATTGCAATTAGAAAAAAAAATGTTTTCAAATCTATAGCCATGGAGTCTGCAAATATTATTCTTTCACCAGTGTCCCTAGGTTGAAGAGACCATGCACATTGGAGAGAATGGGTTCTAGGTAATGGTGTCTGAAATACAGCAGGTGCTGAAATACATCACACATAAGTTTACTTATTTTGTACAACTGTTTCCTTAAATGCAGGACTTGTAGGTAGAATTGGAGTTTTGCCGTGGGTTGAAAATATTTTCCCAAAGACTACTTTATACAAATACCTTTTAAGAGCTTCCTCAACTATGGAATACCAGGGCTAGTAAAACTAGAAAAAAATGGAATATGATAAATATTGCTACAATGGTAGTCATATAATAATACATAAATATAGCAAAGAAACAAACTGTACACCTTAAACTTATGCAATAAATGTCAAATTTATTCATTTTTTAAAAGAACTGAAAAAATAGCAAACAGCAAGAGAGAGAGACGATAATTACAAAAAGTGTATAGAGTTTTAAAGTTTTTTCTGTGATTCTGAGGGGCCATTACTTTCTCTATAGAACAAGAAATGAAAAATTAGACTGGTAGGACTTATTATGTCTAGGGAAAATGTGCTATTTGTAAAATCAAATCAGAAGCTGAAGAAGAAACTTAAATAATAGTGCTAAATAATTACAAGTGTCTATTGTAAGGTAGTATGATAAGGTATGGGAACTTGCCTTTTATTTAATACTTCAGTGAAATGAAAGCGTACATTATCTAACTCAGCAGTTGGCAATGATTCAGCTCTATTTTAGTATTTTCATTTCAGGAATCACAAAAATCATGAAAGTAGTATCACAGAGATACCTGCTGTTAAGATCTTAATAATAGAGAGTGACTCAAAGTGAAAATATAGAATGAATATAATATAGAAATGAATAATTCCATAGCTAGACTATTACTGAAATGTCTATATTTAAATAGTGATCATTTGCTTTTCAAATAACACTTTTTAAAATTAAACTATTTATCTCATATAAACTCACTGAGACATGTATCTAAATGTGATAATGAGAAGAACACAGTCTCCAATGTACAGCTTTCCAGAATGAGTATTTGATGAATCCTCTGACTTGTATGAGATGACTCATTATGGATCCAGAAGCTGTACATTGAACAAGCAGAACTCAGGAGTCAGTAATCATGCAGTGTCATCTCTTACTCTCCAATTAAATGCATTTTGGTGATTCTGGGTTTTCTGCTGATTTGAAGGGAAACTCTGGCAGAATCAATATATTTAAACAATAATTTAGTTAGACATTAAGTCTCAAATCAGAGTTTATTTTCAGAAATAAAACTGTTCAGTCTCAATTTTATTTCTGTAGAATAGCAACAAAAAATTGGAAAACTCAATTAAAGGTATTCCTTATAACAGGATCAATAAGCATCAAATAATTACTAAATTCATCAAAATTGTGAATGGCATATATCCTAAACTATTTAACATTACAGAGAGAAATGTGTGCAGTCCATTTAAATCAGATGCATACCACACACTGATGAAGTTAAGGTTAAATGGTTAATTCCCTATAACTCACTTATTTGATTCAATAAAATTTCAAAATCCCTTCAAGTTTCATGATTAAAATTGACTATAAAGTTGATAAAGAAATTGATTATAAGGTTCATATGGAAATGCAAAGGACAAAAAATTAGATAAGCTTGAAGAGCAAAGTTAGAGAATTTGTATTACAAATGCCAATAATTAAGGCAATGGGAACAAGTAAAGTGGGGAAAAATAGAATACAGAGTGACAAATAGACAAATGAAGCACACTGTAAAGTCCAGAAGGAGACCTATACAGGTACAACAGATTTATAACAAAGGTACCACTGAAATCGAACAAAGCAACAATGTTCTTTAAAACAAAAGTTCTAGATCTAGTGGAGAGTCAAGGGAAAAAAGTATACCTTGACCCTACTCTCCATGATATACAGATATGAATCCTAGATCTATCATAGACCTTAAAAAAGTAACATCATTAAACTTTTAAAGATAACAAGAGGAAATGTCTTTTAAGATTATTTATTTATTTGACACAGAGAGAAAGGGAGGGAGAGAGAGAGAGACAGAGCAAGGGAGCACAAGCACAAGCAGGAGGAATGACAGACGGAGAAGAAGACCCAACACTAAGCAGGGAGCCCAATGCCTTGTCCCATCCCAGAATCCTGGGATCATGACCTGAGCCAAAGGCAGACAAACACTTCGACTGAGCCACTCAGGCGCCCCAAGAGGAAATGTCTTCATGAACTTGGGGTAGGCAAAGATTTCTTAAACCATACATATAAGCCAAAATCACATTAATATGAAAACTGATGAACTGCACCCTATTAAATTGGAAAAATTTTGTACATTAAAGATTCACTTAAATGGTGAAAACATTCAGAGAAGGTGAGATGTTGCAATACATGTCTCTGAAGAACTCATACACAGAATAGTTTTCCTATAAATAAGTGAAAGAAAGGATAAACTCTCTCATCTTTCCAAGAGAAAATGAGCAAAATATTTGAACAGGCACTTTATAAAAGAAGACATCCAAATGTCCTCATAAGAATATCAAAAGATCCTCAAGCACTTTAATTAAAAGGGAAATATAAATTAAAAGGACAATGAGATAATCCTACAACCACAAAAATAAGATAATGAGATGTACTGAAACTTGAAGAATATTATCCATTTTGAATGGTTACAAAATGGAAAAAAAAAAAAAAACAAGAAAAACAAGGGATGGTGTGATATGTACAACTGCAACTCCCAAGCACTGTAGTTGTAATTTTTAATTGTTACAATCTTTTTGGAAAACTGTTTGGCATCTACCAAATGTAAATATATACACATCCAATATTCCAGCATCCCCAACTCTAGCCATTCTACTGCTACCCAAAAGTAACATGTACATTTTGTATAAAGACACATGCACAAGAATTTTTATATCAATATTATTTACAGTTGCCAAAGCTGAAAATATTTCACTTAGCCATTAGTAATAGAGAAATAAATACATTATGAGATATTCGTATAATGTAATATAATGCCTCAATAGAGGAGAAACAGCATTCAATAAAAATGAACCACTTTGAGGTAACATTAGGTAAAATGATCAGTTACAAGTAAGTATAAACAATTTTACTGCATTTATGTAAGTTTCAAAATTGGCTTAAATAAATTAATGTGGAAGAAATTAGTTTCTTTGAGGAGGAAGCATGGTGAAAAAATCAGGAGTTCCTTAACTACTTGTGCATAGTTACAAGTTCTGTTCCTTTTAATCATCTTTTTCTGCTACTTCTACCATCTCTGTCATCTATAGTTTTATTTCCCTACTGATTTCTTTTTCCTGGTTTCAAGTCACATTTTCTTGTTCTTGGCCTGCATAAAAGCTTTTAGATTGGATGTTAACATTGTAAATGTGATATTTTGAGTGTCTGGATATATGTCTTCTGTTAAAAAATACAATGCTTTGTTCTCCCCCAGAAATCAAGTTACATGCCAAGTACTTTGATTATTTTGACCTCTGCTTCTTAAAATTTGCCCAGGTGGATCTAAAATAGCCTTCACTTCAGAGCACTCCCTCTCACTACTAAGTCATGACTCATCTGGGCTGTCTAGGAATACTCTAACTCAGGATGTTTCCATTCTCTCTGGTTAGGGACAGAACATCTTCTTTTGTACTGAGGTCCAGAAATTTTCAGTTTATAACTCGGGTTGTTCTTCGCCTAGTCCTTGGAAGTTTGACATTTCTCATGTGCCTCTAGTAGTCAGCAAACACTCTGGTGACCATGACTGCAAAACTCTAGAGGTCTTTTTCTACACAGATCCCTTGTGCTCAGAAAACAATGCTGAAATGTCCAAGCACCTCAGTTCCCCTACCTGTTGTTACTAATTCCTTCATTCAGTGAAGCTCCCTTGCTCAGCTTGATTCCCTTCTTTGTAATGTGTCCTAGAAAATGGCATAAAGAGGAGAGCAGAATGATTATAGGTCATACCCCATTTGTCTCTCTCTTCTCAGGGATCACAGTCCTGCATTAACTGTTGTCCAATGTCTGAAATAATTACTTCATATATTTTATTTTGTTTGCTAGTTTTATTGCCACAGTTTAAATCTGGTCCTAGTGAAACCATTAGGGCCATCAGCCAAAGTCCTAATATTTATTAGTAGATTTTTTAATGTTTTAAAAAAAATTACAATTGTCGCTTGTCATTTTTATATGGTTGATTTCTGAAAATCAGAAATCTATTCTATATAATCCCTATTTTTATAACTCGATTAACTGGTTTTGAAGTGTACGAAGTACTCAAACTTTGTGACCGTCTATCCTCTCTTACCTTTCATTTCTTACCAGGATATTAAGTTCTTCATTGATTAATATTATATTATATATTATATTACATTACATTATATATCTATCAGAGAGCAATGAGGCAATCTAATTCAATGAGGTAATCTAAACTCAATTTGTTAAAGATTTAAACCTAAGTATAAAGTGATAAATAATAGAATAATAACATATCAATTTTTAATATTTTCAAAGTGGTGTGGCATAATTTCATGCATCTAAACCAGGGTTTGAATCCCAGGTCTGTTATTATTAGCTCTGTATTCATTATCAGGTTTCACCATCTTCTACGAACCACAATTTTCTCATCCATAAAATGGAAATCCTAATCTGCCACTAGTGGGATTAAAAAAAATAAAGCATGCTTTTAGTGAGTGTCAATATTATGATAACACCCTCATTATTTTCTAATATTTCTATTTTTATTGCAAGTTTTCTAAAAGTAAGTTATCTGACTTTTAAGTACAGAAAAACAAAATAAAGCTTTTATTTGTTCTTACAAAATGAATGAATATTTAAATTGAATTTTTGGTATTAATCAAGAACTCTATATTATCTTGTTTTTTAATTATTAATACCTCTGTAGGCCAACAAATTAAATTCATAGACAGTTATTTGTGACTCTGTAGTTTCTGAACTCATTCATGTGTTTTGTGTCTCTGCTCCAACCATCAATATGTACCCTGAGCATAGTAAGCAAGCCATTGATAATTCAATACTATATGCCAAGAACTCAAATTCATTGGTGACATATATGCTGTTAGAAAGATGAATAGGATGAATTACACTATGAGAGGAAGAGTCTTGTCTTCAAGATTTCTATAAAAATGCAGAATCAGCTACTTTATTATCCTGGCACTTTCTGTTAATTGATAACATGGTTCAATAAATTAAAATACTTTTTAGTTGACTACACATTCATTATGGTAATGTAATTAAAGAAGCATAATCACAAAAGGCAAACTGTGGCAAACTGGCATTGCAGTATATGTCAATTGTATTTCATTTTAATACAGGAAGAAATTAGTGAAATTAGACATCATTAAATAAAACAGATATTAACATAAACTTCCTCAGTGATCTGATGAAATAAAGGAAAATTTTCAAAATATTTAGTTATCATATAGCATGAATTAATATTGAATTGTCATGATTTTTTCATTGACTCATGTTATATAGAAGAGCATTTCTTAATTTACAAATATAAAAGAACATTTTAATATCCTTTTAACTATTAGTTTCTAATATAATTACAATGTGGTGAGATAATATACTCCTTATGAATTAAATATTGAAATTTGTTGAGGCTTTGTATAGTCAGTTTTATCATTCTCTGTATTTAGTTATGCTTTCTCCTATGGATTTTTAAGTACTTATTTGTTCTTTATCTTTGATTTTCAGGAATTCAATTATAAGTGTGAATTTATATGTATTTATCTTTCTTGGATTTCATTGAACTTGAAACTGTGAAATGGTTTTTCAACAGATTAGAGAAAATGTCAGCCATTATTTCTTCAAATTTGTTTTCTCTATTTTCTCTCTCCTCTAGTCCTATTGATTTGTTAGAACACTTTATATTGCATCCGACAGTTTACAGATACTATCTACTTTTATTCAATTTATCTCTGCTGTGAAAATTGGATAATTTCTATTAATTTAGCTCATTCAGTACTTTTTTAATAGGCTTTATTTTTAGAGCAGTTTTAGGTTTATAGAAAATCAAGCAGGAGAAAGATTTCACATAGAACTCCTCTCCCCATATGTGCATAGCCACCCCCTTTCCGACATCCCCCACCACAGTGGTACATTTGTTACACCCAATTAAACCTATATTGTCACATCATTATCACTCAAAGTTCATAATTTACATAGGGTTCACTTTTGGTATTATACATTCAATAGGTTTTGACAAATGTATAATTTTTATATTCACCATTATACTATCATACAAAATAGTTTCACTACCCTAAAAATCCTCTGCTCCACCCCTCTCTCCCCCCCAAACCCTTAGCAACAACTGACATTTTACTGTTCCCATAGTTTTTCCTTTTCCATAATGGCAAAGATTTAGAAGGAACTAGAAGTCAGCTTCCTTGGATTGGTTTCTATCCCTTGGTAATATGAATTTAAGTTTTCTCCATGTCTTTTCAGGATGTGATAGCTCATTCTTTTTCAGTGCTAAATAATATTCCATTGTCTGGATGTGTCACAGTTTATTTACCCATTCACCACTGAAGGGCATTTTGGTTGCTTTCAGGTTGGGCAATTATGAAAACAGCTGCTATAATCATCTTTGTACAGGCTTATTTTGGATGTAAGTTTTCCATTCCTTTAAGTAGATACCAAAGAGCACAATTGCTGGATTTTATGGTAAAAGTATGTTTAATTTTGTAACAAACCAGCAAACTGTCTTCCAAAAAGGCTGTCCCATTGTGTATTCTCACCAGCAATGAATGTGAGTTCCTATAGCTCCATAATCTTACATTTGGTGGTGTCAGAGTTCCAGATTTAGGCCATTTAGGCCAAGTGTGTAGTAGTACATAACTGTTGTTTTAATTTGTATCTCCCTG
This sequence comes from Neogale vison, assembly GCF_020171115.1. Taxonomy (NCBI): domain Eukaryota; kingdom Metazoa; phylum Chordata; class Mammalia; order Carnivora; family Mustelidae; genus Neogale; species Neogale vison. Next base: position 30,442,953 of record NC_058101.1, read on the forward strand.
ATAAAATACAATATGGAACATCTTTCTATATACTCCTTGCCATCTATTTAACTTCTTTCTGAAACATTTAAGGATTTTGCCTTTTTTTAAAAACTTGGACTGTAAATTCTCTTATTATAGAGTTTTAAGAGTTCTTTGTATCTTTTGGATATCAGTCTTTCGTCAAGTATGTTTTTTGCAAATAATTTCTTCCCATCTGTGGCTTTTTTTTTTTTTGGTTTTGTTTTCTTTTCTTTTCATTCTTCTGACAGTTTCTTTTGCAGAGCATTTTTATTTTTTAATGAAGTTCAGCTTATCAACTATTCCTTTTATGGATCATGCCTTTGGTTTTTCACCTAAAAAGTCATCACCATTCCTAGAACTAGAACTAATAATTCTAGAACTAAAATTAGTTCTAACTAGAACTAGAATAATTCTAAAAATTTTATGGAACAACAAAAAAAACCCTGAATAGTCAAATCAATCTTGAGAAAGAAAGAAAGAGAAAGAAAGAAAAAAAAAAAAAAACTCTAGCTATTACAATTCCAGATTTCAAAATGTATTACAAAGCCATACTGATCAACACAGTATGGTACTGGCAAAACAAACAAACAAACATATAGATCAATGAAATATAACAGAGAGCCTAGAAATAAACCTACACTTATATGGTCAATTATTCTATGACAAAGGAGGAAAGTATATACAATGGGGAAAAGACAGTCTCTTCAATAAATGGTTCTGGGAAAACTGGACAGCTGCATAGAAAAGAGTGAAACTAGATCACTTTTGGAGTCTGGATAACTCAGTGGGTTAAGCCTCTGCCTTTGGCTCAGGTCATGATCTCAGAGTCCTGGGATCCAGCCCCGCATCGGGCTCTCTGCTCAGCAGGGAGCCTGCCTCCACCTCTCTCTCTTTCTGCCTCTCTTCCTACTTGTGATCTCTCTGTCAAATAAATAAATAAAATCTTTAAAACAAAAAAAGAAACAAACAAAAAGAAACTAAACCACTTTCAAACCCCAGAAAAAATAAAATAAACTCAAAATGGATAAAAGACCAAAATGTAAGGCCTGAAACAATAAAAAAAATGCTAGAAGAAAACACAAGCAGTGATTTCTCTGACATTGGCTGTAGCAACATTTTTCTATGTGTGTCTCTCTTTTTTTTTTTTTTAAAGATTTTATTAATTTATTTGACAGAGAGAGATCACAAGTAGGCAGAGAGGCAGGCAGAGAGAGAGAGAGGAGGAAGCAGGCTCCCTGCTGAGCAGAGAGCTGGATGCAGGACTCGATCCCGGGACTCGAGATCATGACCTGAGCTGAAGGCAGTGGCTTAACCCACTGAGCAACCCAGGTGCCCTCTATGTGTGTCTCTTAAGGCAAAGTAAACAAAAGTGAAAATAAACTATTGGGACAATATAAAAAATAAAAAAGCTTTTGCAAAACAAAGAAACCATCACTAACATAAGTCAACCTACTGAGTGAGAAAAGATAGTTGCAATATCCAATATATCCAATAATGATATATCCAATATGGGTTAATATATCTAATAATGGGTTAATATTCAAAATAAATAAAGAACTTGTACAATTAAACACAATCTAATTAATATATTGGCAGAGGACCTGAATAGGCATTTTTTTCAAAGAAGACGTACAGATGGCTAACAGACACATGAAAAGATGCCCAACATTACTAATCACAGGGAAATGCAAATCAAACTATAATGAGATATCACCTCACACCTGTTAGAAAGACTAAAATCAAGACAATAAACTATAAGTATTGACGAGGATGTGTAGAAAAAGGAAACTTTATGTACTGTTGGTAGAATGAAAATTCATGCAGACACTGTGGAAAACAGTATAGAGATTCCTCAGAAAACTTAAAAAAAATGGACCTTTATTATATGATCCAATAACACAATTACTAGGTATTTAGTCAAAAAAATAAAAATATTAATTCAAAAAAGATATATACATTATTTATTGTAACATTATTTACAATAGCCAAGATATGGAAACATCCTAAATATCCATCAATAGATGAATAGATAAGATGTGGTTCATATATATAATGGAATATTACACAGTCTTAAGAAAGACTAAGATCATGTTATTTGTGACAACATGAATAAGCCCAGAAGGTATTATGCTAATTGAAATAAGTCAGACTGGGAAAGACAAAAACCATATGATTTCACTCACATGTGGAATCTAAAAAGACAAATAAACCAACAAACAAAAAGCAGAATCAGAGGACTACTGGTTGCCAGAGAGGAAGTTGGAAGGGTGAAGGGAGTAGGAGAGACAGACTTCCAGTTATGAATGAGTAAGTCATACCAATAAGATACAGCATAGGGAATACAGTCAATGACATCGTAGTAGCATTATATAGTAACAGAAGGTATCTACACTTGTGGTGAACAGAGCATAATATACGGAGAAGCTGAATCACTGTATTGTATACCTGAAAGTAATGTAATGCTGTGTGTCAACTATATTAAAAAATATATATGTTTAAAATAAGTTAAATAAATAAAAAGTCATTTCCAAACCCAAGGTTTTAAAGCTTTGCATTTTTAGGTCTATGATTTATATGTGTATTTCAAAGTTTTATTTAAATTTTAGGTAGTTAGCATGTAGTTTATTAGTTCTAGGAGAATTCCTAGAATTCTAGGAGTTAGCATGTAGTATATTATTAGTTTTAGGAGAATTCAGTGACTCATCACTCACATATAACATCCAGTGCTCATCACATGCTTAATACCCACCCATCTTCTCACCCACCTCCAGCAACCCTCTATCATCTATAGTTAAGATTCTCTTATGGTTTGCCTCCTTCTTTTGTTTTGTTTGGTTTGGTTTGATTTGGTTTGGTTTTGTTCTGTTTTTTCCCAACATTCATCTGTTTTGTTTCTTAAATCCCAGATATGAGCAAAATCATACGGTATTTGTCTTTCTCTGACTGACTTATTTCGCTTAGCATAATTCTCTGGTTCCATCCACGTTGCTGCAAATGGCAAGATTTCATTATTTTTGATGGCTGGGTAATATTCCACCGTGTGTGTGTGTGTGTGTGTGTGTGTGTGTGTGTGTGTTTCACACACTACTTATTTATTCTCTCATCAGTCAATGGACATTTGGGCTTTTTCTATAACTTGGCTATTGTTGATAGAGATGCTAAAAACATTAGGTGCATGTACCCCTTTGAATTGGAATTTTTGTATCTTTTGAATAAGTACCTAGCAATGTAATTGCTGGGTCATAGAGTAGTTCTAGTTAAGAGGGTTTCCCTTTCTCCACAACCTCACCAACAGCTTTTATTTCCAAAAATGTTGAATGCTTCATAAATTTGGATGTCCTTCTTGCACAAGAGTCAGGCTAATCATCTCTGTAGCTTTCCAGCTTTAGTATATGTGCTTCCAAAGTGAGCACTATGATTTAATTTTTGTGAAGGCTATAAAGTTTGTGTTCAGATTCCTTTTTTCACATGTGGATGTCCTATTTTTCCAGCACTACTTGTTGCAGTGATGATCTTTACTCCATGGTGCTGCTTTTGCTTTTTTGTCACATATCAGTTGACTATACTTATGTGGGTCTATTTGGGGGCTCTCTATTCTAGCCCAGTGATCTAACTGTCTACTCTTTTACCAACATACTGTCCTGATTACTCAGTTTTGTACCAAATATTAAGGTCAGGTAATGTCAGTCCTCTAGCATTGTTCTCCCCAGACACAGAGGAATGAAGTAAGTAGTCTTAGATGGATCCAATCTATTGCAAATACATGCACACGAATTCTGCAATTAATCATTAAAAAGCAACTGATGTGAGAAAGTGACATCCTTTGCTTTTTAGGACACATGTGCTACTAGCATGATTAGGCCCCAACGTGTATTGATGATTTTAACCTTATATAGAGGAAATATAAACATGTATTTTACATATTCTAATATTGATGAAATCCCAATGTATATTACATTTGGTGCCAGAAGAAATATTCTATGTAGAGGTGTAAGATGTGAATTTTCTGCTTTTGCTTATTTATTAATTCATAGATTTATATGCTAATCCATCTGTTATCTGAATTCATTTCTTTGTTTTGATGTTATCACATATTTGTTTTTTAATTAAATGTGAATGTTTAATGTGGCTTAATATATCTCCAAAAATCTTAAATTCTGAAGCACCACTGAAATAAGATTACCACGTATTTAGCTATTACTACTTGGACACATGGTAATATGATCAAAAACAGCAAAAATTGCCAAGCATCTCAAAATTAGAACATTACAAGTGTAGAATTTTGTAAAACCTTAGTTTAATGATGAGACCTACAGATAATAGCTAAATAAAAAATACAGGATATCTGTGTTTTTCATCATACATCAAATTTAGCCATTGGTTTTTAAAAGCCCTGCATCATTATAATGTCATGAACAAATAAAAGTAATTTTGAGAGTCTTTAAGATGTGAATATATGGAAAGCATAGACTCATGCTGGATTACTTAATCTGTGTACTTCTGTCTAGACTATCACTCCTTTCCCTTTATAACACTAGCAATACTATGGCTATTATTTTATTTGTAAACATCATTACTAATATCATGGTGCCTTTTATCTTTGTTTACATCAATTCTGAAACATAGATGTGCAACTACCAAGTTATCTCTGAGCCTCTGAATTCACTTCCTATGACCTGATGGAGGATCAGGAAACACTCTGGACCCACTCATCTCTATCTTTATTTTTCTCCATATTACTTAAGAGCATCTAAATAGAATATATTTTATTTAGCTTTAAATTTATTTATAGTTTCCATTCAGTAGAATAAAATAAACTCAAAAAGGCAAAGTTTCTGTCTGTACTATCCATTGGTATGTCCCAGCACTAGAACAGACTATAACCTATAATAGGTGCTCAGTACACATGGGTTAAATGAATATATAAATCCTGAAGAAAAAATAGATTTACACAGATTGATGCTGATCATTACCCCCCCAAAAAAACCCACAATAAATCCTGAAATACCCCTCTGTTTCAGCACAGGCAAAATACCATACATTGGGTAGCTTATATACAACAGATACGGAGACAGAAAGTATAAGATCAAAGTGTTAGCACATTTTAGTTTGTGGTAAGAGCTTACTTTCTGGTTCACAGTAACTTCTTGCTGTGTGGTCACACAGTCTTAGGGGTAAGGGAGCTTTGTGGGCATTTTTAATAAGGGCTCTAATCATCTTCTACCTCCTTATACCATCAGCTTAGAGATTAGATTTTAGTATATGAATTTTGAGGGGAAACAGTCAGGCCATAGCAGTATCTTACAAATGATCAAATTAAGCCACCTAAAAAAGAGAAAAAAATTAGCCCAAGAAAAGCACATATCTTCAAAGTCACAGAAAACCACCTAGAGAAAAAGAAAATTAAGGAAAATTAAAAATTAATCTTATGTGTTAGATCCCTTGGGCAGCAGATACTAAGGTAGAATTAGAAATACAGATTTACTGAGGGATAATGCCTATGAATGTTAAAAGCAAGAGGAAGAAAGAATAGGCAAGAAAAGCCTTCATACTGTAATGCAGGTCCTATATTTTTGAAAGAAGGGGGATGGGGGAGGGAACATTGGGTAAAAAGAGCCTCAAAGCAGAGTACATCTCCACAGTATGGAGTCCTGAACTGACCACAACAGCAAGTTCTTGTACATCCATGGTACTCAGTCATTGATGAGGACTTCTAGAAGGCCAAGGCTAGCAAGCTCAAGTACATTCTAAAGCCAACCACAATGGGAGACTGTGAGCCAGTTTCACAGTGCACAGCTGGTTCTCTTTTTACCAGTTATCTGAAAGCCACACTGTATGGCTGTCACATGATAGGAACCTATAAGAGGGGGCTACAGCTTTGGATGGAAGACAGGCAATAATTTTCTTCTTCTAGGGCAAAGTAATACAAGTCTCACTTCCTCTGGTCCTAGATATTGTCTGCATTCTTCTTCATGGTTGCCAAGTTGCTCCTCCAACAACGGTGCATTGATCCCCTCTTGTGCTTTAAATATCTCTCACTTCTCTGGCTACCTCATCTTTCTCACTTCACTTTGCAAAATTCTCTGCCTTCAGGGACTGTGTGATTAGATTAAACCCAGTGAGATAATATGAGATCATCTCCCTATTTTAAGATCCATAACATTAATGACATCTGTAAAATCCTTTACCATATAACATACTCATAAATTCTAGGGATTTTGTTCTGGATATCTTTGTGGGTCCATTCTGATGACAAATAGTGAAGTTCCTAATTGTACTTTTAAAAACAAATAGTGAAGTTCCTAATTGTACTTTTAAAAACAAAACTACCCAAATCAAATTTGAATATATGTTGAATACTTGCATATGTATATACACATATATGAATATAAATTCATGAGAGCATGTATTTCCCTCCAATATCTAAATCATTAATGCCAAGATACACTTTTCCATCTGTTTCCAAGAGGTTTCAAACCTATATTCCATTTAAATCTGTAGAAAAAAAATCAAATCAAAACATATTATAAGAAACCAAACATTTTTGAATAACTAATTTTGATTTAGAAAATCATGAAAACAATCTCATTAACAAAATATTGAGGGACACTCATGATGTCTACTTAATTTTGTTCCTGTTTCTCAACATGGACAGCAATTGTTCATTTTTCTATTGAAGGATACATGAGCTGTTCCTGAATTATGACTACATTGTACTGCTTAAATTCAGGAAAACAATATTGTTTTAAAATAAGGTGTATTATCTTTCATTTCTCTGTGGTATATTCTGGGAAAAAGTGAAAATGATTTTAACTACTGTAGCACTGCCTACATCAAAATAGAATTATAATTATGCTGCAGGTGGGAAAGTACTCAAGGTACCTGCAGAGTACAGATAAAGTGGTTCATTGGCCATCCATTTCCCAGGCTGTTTAGCTTAATCTGAAGAGTATGTATAATGCATATTAATCCAAATAGCCCTGAACTCCAGCCATTTAGAGAAAGCACATCTGAATCTTCCTCAAAAATAGGTTTAGTAATGCATTTTTTTCTGGTTCTAATAATTATACTGGGTATTTAAAAACCTATCAGGAAGCCCATATTGTTATTCTAAAATACTTATCCAGAATTTTCACCCTTCTGAGATTACCCTACAATAAGGGAGTAATGATGCCCTGCATGTGTACCATGTCAGAAGATATTCAAAATATCACATCATAGCTAAAAATATGTAAACTAGTTACCATAATTATAGCACATAGATAGCTCAAGTTTAGTGGAAAATTCCCAAAGTATGAAATATTACATCTTTCTTTTTAAAAAATGTCAAAAGTGAAAACATAACTTGCTCATTCCTACAAAAATGTTTATGGTCTATATATTAAACATTCACATATATTTTAAGGTACTGTGACATTATGCCACATAGGTCTGTTCATTTACTCTGTTAATTACACATCATATATGATGGTTGACAAGTAACTTGTGGCTTGGGACACAAATAACAATGTAGCAAGCAGATGTGATGTCAAATACCATTTATAAATCAAAGCTCTAATTCACTGATGCTCATGGGCTGGCAAATTCATTTTCACAATTCTGCTGATTATCCCTATGCATTTAAGGTATAATATCTATAAAAGCTACATAATGATCAACATCACTTTTAATAATAAAATTAATATTTCTTGAATTAAGCCATATAATCAAAATAAAGTCAGTATTAAATTAAATATATTTTGTCTGGAAGATAAGACAAATCTATGTAAAAGTAATAACTTACAACAGAGTTATCTATAAATTGCACATATAATTATATGATTTATAGTCAAAGTAAGACTAAATGATTTGAGCTAGAGAAGGGAGAAATACATTTTCTTACATCACCCTTTAAAATAATATTCAAAATTACAGAAAATATTTATATAACTCAAAAAGTGTCCATGCATCCTACCAATACATACAAAGGACACTTTTGGCTAAGATAAGACATTCTCATTTCTTAATCAACGATCTTACATTAGGAGGAAAACAAAATGCATTAACTGGTTTCTAATAAATATATCTGACATTAATAAATGAGTGGAAATTGCAAACAAAGTATGCAAAGTATGCAAAACAAATCAAGGGAAATTATTTCTTTTTTTAATTTGACTTGAGGCAATACTCTCATTAAACACATCATACTACATTCAGTTCCTGCCCTTACATCTTTTTATTGGCTGCTATAAATCCTTATCCAGAAAATTAATAAAACATGAAAATGTAATACTTAATCTAAGCTCTTTATTCTCTCAAGTTAAAAAAAAAAACAAAACTTAACTTGATTCAATCAAGTTTAAAAAGAGGACATTTCTGTAAGTAATCTAAATATATTCTATAATACAAAAAAGTTATGTTTTTTAAGTTTTTACTTAAATCTGATTTTTGATGTAATCCAACTTAACAATTGGAACAAAACAAAATGAAAAGTAATTTTATGGATAGTCCCAGAAAGACAAAGTTACATACAAATTAACTAAGCATCTGTTTTGATGTACAATTTTTACTTTTCTACTTCTCAAATAATGTGAAGGAAATCTCTACAAAATAGAGAGAATTTCTAGAGCTCACATTCTATGCTGCATAATTTGAAAGTTATTTAAAATTTTTGATTAATAGTGAATAGGTTACCTATATCTCCAACTACAAGGTAACATTCTGATTCAAAATTGAATGCTATTAACTGTAGTTATAGGGTATTCACTATTTAAAATTTAATTAACTCAATTTCTAGAATAGATGTTCTCAATGGATTTTGTTCAAAGATAAAATTCTAAATGACAGGGGCACCTGGGTGGCTCAGTGGGTTAAGCCTCTGCCTTCAGCTCAGGTCATGATCCCAGGGTCCTGGGATCGAACCCCACATCAGGCTCTCTGCTCAGCAGGAAGACTGCTTCCTCCCTCTCTCTCTGCTTGCTTCTCTGCCTACTTGTGATCTCTTTCTGTCAAAAAAATAAATAAAATCTTTAAAAAAAAATTCTAAATGACAAAGTTTTTTTGCAAATGATATAGACGGGCTTAAGTATCAGAAAAGCACTAAACAAGTCAGTAAAAGTTGTACTGAAATTATTATATTCCAGTACGATTCACAGTTTCTATAAGCAATGACAATGCTTTCTCTGTTCATTTGGCCATCCTTCAACACTGTCACTTAGGTTTTAGGTTTTAGTCCTGTTCTATTTATAATGGATCCATGGAGTAAGTTTTTAAAGATTTATTTATTTATTTATTTATTTGAGAGAGAGAGAGAGCATGCACACATACAAGTGGAAGCGGTAGAGGGAGAGGGAGAGAGAATCTCAAGCAGACTCCCCACTTTGCACAGAGCTCAATGGGGGGCTTGATCTGAAGACCTAGAGATTAGGACCTGAGATAAATGAAGAGCTGGACACTTAAATTAATTCTGCCACTCTGGCCCTCCTCATGGAGTAAGTTTTTAAATTCATTTTTAACTCTTGCCTCTTATTATTAATAAGGTAATTCCAAATTACCTTGGCAAATATCTACAAAACATCAGATATAACTAGTTGAGACAAAAATATACTTTGAATCCTTATTAATATTTAGCATCTGTAGAAGATTTCCATACAACATTGTCTAGGACCCAGTACCTGAAATAGTTGCTCAGTTAGTGAACCTAGCACAGCCATGAGAATGGTAACTTTTCATACTATTCTTTCTATTTGTTCTACAGGTATGACCCCTATCTTTAAACATCTTAGCATGCAGAATGAAGGATATTATCTTTCTTATACTTTTTATTACCTGAAAAATTATGTCCAAAGTGCTTATGCTATTATTCCATGATTACTTTCTCTCTCTATATATACATATATATATATGTATGTATGTATATATAACTGGAAGTGTTTCAGATGATTTTCTTTCTTTTTTTTTTTTTTTCCCAGAGAGAGAGAGGGAGAGAGAGCGAGCACAGGCAGGCAGAGGCAGAGGGAGAAGCAGACTCCCTGCCGAGCAAGGAGCCAGATGTGGGACTCGATCCCAGGACGCTGGGACCATGACCTGAGCCGAAAGCAGCCGCTTAACCAACTGAGCCACCCAGGCGTCCCTTCACATGATTTTCTGATTTTAAATGTCTAAAATCTTGTATGTGGTTACATCTTACCATTACTGAACATTTTTAAAATTGGATTTGCATCATTATTAGAAGATATTTGGTTTAAAGCTTAGTGTATAACTCCTAATTTTTGTCTCCTTTTACAGTTTGCACAATTACCCTATCCTTACATTTTATATCTCAATATAGTGATATATATGCATAGTGATGTACATATGTATAGGTGATATACAGATATAGGTATAAAGATATTGGTTATAAGGATTTAACTCACATGGTTATAAAGACTGAAAAGTTTCAAGATCTTAAGTTACAAGCTGTAGATCCAAAATAGTGAAAAGTATAGTTCCAATTCAAAGACCTGAAAAACAGGAGAGTCAAAGCTATACATTCTAGTCTGTAATATGAGTCCAAAGGCAGGAAAAGACCAATGTCCAGGCTCAAAGACAAACAAAGAGAGCAAATTATTCTTTAATCCACAATTATGTTCTACTCAAGCCTTCATTGGATAAGATGAAGCTCACCTACATTGTAGAGAGAAATATGCTTTATTCAATATAATTATTCAAAGGTTAATTTCACCCAGACCCACAAAGAATAAGTTTTACTAAATATCTGGACACCCTGTGACTCAGTCAAGTTGACTAAAATTAATCATCATACTTGGATTCATGAAAATTTGAAAATGATCTAACTATGTGGCCAGGAGCATGGAAAAAAGAAAATTAAAATATTGCATTCAAGGAGATTTGCAGAAGTATGTAATTGAACCAATGCACATTGGCATAAAGTGTGAGAATCTTTGTCTCTCATATTAATGTCCACCACAGAGCATCCTCTGTAGAAGATATGATTGGAAAACCTAAGACAAGAAACTGAAAATTACTACAAAAAGAGGAAACTCTTAAAAGCAAAAAAAAAAAAAAAGGGGGGGGGCAATACAATGTATATTAATATTGGAAATCAACAACTTTCATTTCTGCTGGGTGGAAGACAGTAAAAGAAAACTCCATTAAAATATCAACAAGTTGCAAATTAAAATCCTTTTGGAACTTCCCTTTGTCTTTACTTCCCCCAACCCCAAAGTATATAATCAGTTGTTCCTCACAATTTCAGGGAACCAGCTCTTTCTGTCCTGTCCCCATGATTTGGTAAAACCACTTTTTTACACACACACACACACACACACTAGCCACAATTTGAAATATCTAGGGATAAACCACTCCACCCAAATGTATAAGGTGTTTTTTTTTTTTTAAGATTTTTATTTATTTTATGTATTTGACAGAGAGAGACACAGAGAGAGAGGGAACACAAGCAGGGAGAGCAGGAGAGGGAGAAGCAAGCTTCTTGCGGAGCAGGGAGCCCAATGAGCCCTTGATCTCAGAACCCTGGGATCATGACTTGAGCTGAAGGCAGCCGCTTAAGGACTGAGCCTCCCAGGCACCCAAGGTTTTTAATGTAAAATTTTAAAGTACTCATAAAGGACCCAAAATATTAAAAAACTGGAAAGTTACTGCATGTGTTGGCTATCATGATATGTACTTATCGGTACCTGTTCTTTAGATGTTATGACATGTCAATCCATCTTATGCCTTCATCATGAGTATAAATTTCTTGACATTATGATTGCTCTAGTGACTTACTTTGTTTGATCACTTACCTCTCTGCCTCTCTACTAACAGTATGATCATACCATAATCTGGCTAGATACTAATTCAAGGAGAGTGGGGTTTCTTGGTTTGTTTATTTTTGTGTTTGTGTTTTTTTTTTAAGTGGGATAATGAGCCTCCCAAGAAAAATTAAGCACCAGAACAGCCCAAATAATTAAAGTACCAACAATTAAGTACAATTAAGTCCAACAAGAAAGACATGTTTTGAAGAATTAATTGTGAATATAGATTGTCCTCAGAATTGGATGTCCTCAGACATACAAGATTCAACAAAGTTTCAAAAGAGCTATATGAGCAAAACAGTGTTAATCTAGACCAAAAATAAATGCCTTGAACTGTACCCCACAATTTCAGCTTGCAGGAAGTATGCTGAAAATGCTGGCAGGCCACCAAAAAGGGTGTGTGTTCCAAGGTATTCCTCAGAAGTGGACATGTAAGATAGAAATGGAAAATCATTTTCATTATGTGAAGCAAAAGCCTTGGAAAACAATGTATATGGGAAACAATGTGAGGAATTAGAATTAAATGCCTACTCAAGTATTATCCAGTACCCAAGAGTTTGAGTACCTGTTAACAATTTGCCCGTGTTTTAAAATTGATATAGACTAGTGGCTGTTATGAATCTTTGTTCCTTTTTAAAATGAGAGTGTGTACTCTGTGTGTATTCTTTCCCTATACATCCATTTTATCTACAGGATGTATAGTACAGATAATTTGATTTTTATTTCATAGGTTTATGGAGTAAGAGAACTGCATTCAGATCTGAAGTAAATCAAAATATTTTACATTTCAAACCTGCTGCCATAATTGTATAAAAAATATGGTTGTCCTGGAACAGAGAGGAGTATGTTTTACATGTATAAACAACATGAATAATCGAAATGAAGAGGGCATCCCGTGGTATATTGAATGTTTGATCCAATATTCAATTATTCTTGCATTTACACTATTGCTATCGCCTCAAAGTAGCTATAATGTACTCCCCCACCCCCGCTTTGCTTTTAGCTTGAATATGATCTGCTTTGACTAATGTCATATATGTGGAAGTGTCAATGTTCTAGCTCTTAAGGCTAGAAAGTGATTTTATGCTTCCACTTTACTGTAACTCAGGCCACTGCCCATGAATGGAACATATCACACGGTGTCTTTCTCCATATAAGCAGCTATAACAGATTGAGTGGCTTATAAATAAACAACAGAAACTTATTTCTTGTAGTTCTGGAGGTTGGAAATCCAAGATAAGCTACCAGCAGATTCAGCATCTGGTAAGGACTCTGTTACTAATTCATAGACGGCCATCTTCTCTCTGTAACCTTAGATGGTATAAGGAATAAGGGAGTTCTTTGGGCCTCTTTTACCAGGGTACTAATCTCATTCATCAAAGCTCCCCACTTATGACCTAATCATGTCCCAAAGTTCTTTTAAGGGAAGAAAAAGATATATCATTTACTTTTAATTTTTTTAATTATTTTTTAAGTTTTTATTTTAATTCCATTTTGTTAACATACAAAGTAATATTAGTTTCAGGTATGCAATTTAGTGATTCAACGCTTGCATACAACATCTGGTGCTCATCACAGCAAGTGCCCTCCTTAATTCTCATCACCTATTTAACCCATTCACCCACCTCCCCTCTGGTAATCATCAGTTTATGCTCTATAATTTTTTTTCTTGGCTTAACTCTTTTTTTTTTTTCCTTTTGCTTGCTTCTTAAATTCTACTTGAGTGAAATCATATAGTTTATGTCTTTCTCTGACTTATTTCACTTGGCAAAATACTCTTTAGATCCATTCATGTTATTATTGCAAATGGTAAGATTTTGTTCTTTTTTATGATTAATATTTCATTGTATGTATGCATGTATGTGTGTGCATATATATTATACATACATATACGTATACATATATACATTTACATGTACTATATATATAGTACTATACATATATATGTAGTATTTATATATATATATATATATTTTTTTTTTCATATACCACATCGTCTTTATCCATTCATTAGTCAATGGATACTTGGGTTGTTTTCATAATTTGGCTATTGTAGATAATGCTGCTGTCAACATCAGTGTGCATGTATCCCTTTGGATTAGTGTTTTTGTATTCTTTGGGTAAATACCTAATAGTGGAATTGCTGGATTATAGGATAGTTCTATTTTTAACTTTCTGAGGAACCACCATACTGTTTTCCAGAGTGGATGCACCAGTTTACATTCCAAACAACAGTGCAAGAGGGTTCTCCTTTGTCCACATCTTTGCCAACACTTGTTTCTTGTGTTGTTGAATTTAGGCATTCGGACTGGTTTGAGTGACATCTCATTATAGTCTTAATTTGTATTTCCCTGACGATCAGGGATTTTGAGCATCTTTTCATGTGTCTATGACTCATCTGTCTTCTTTGGAAAAATATCTGTTCTTGTCTTCTGCCCATTTTTAATTGAGTTATTCATTTTTGGGATTTTGAAATTTATGTTCTTTATATTTTAGATACTAACCCTTTATTGGATACACCATTTGCAAATATCTTTCCCCATTCTATAGGTTGTCATTTAGCTTTGTTGATTGTTTCCTTCACTGTACAGAAGTGTTTATTTTGATGAAGTTCCAAAGTTTATTTTTGCTTTTGTTTCCTTTGCCTCAGGAGACATATCTAGTAAGAAGTTGCTAAAGGAAATGTCAAAGAGGTTAATGCCTGTGTTCTTTTTTAGAATTTTTATGGTTTCCTGTGTTTTGAATTTGTTTATGTGTGTGGCCTACAAAAGTAGTCTAGTTTCAGTTTTGGTCCAATTTCATGTGAATTTTGTAGAGAAAGTAACATTCAGAACATAGCATCCAGCTAATACTGTTATCTAAGGAGAATAAAAAGAATCCCTAAGAAAACCCTAGTTGACTCTAATGAGAAGTGTACTGCCACACATGAACAACCCAATCTAGAATCACTGAACAAGAGTCTTTCAGATTCATGAGAATATCTAGTATTTGTTTTTAAGCAACTGAGAGTAGAGGAGAATTGACATATATTTTTCTGGGGCAATCTTCCAGACAGAGATGGAATGTCATAAAGATTCAGGTTCTTTATATTAATTTTCTAAAATGAAGGTAATCCTAAATAAAAATACCAACTTTTAGAAAATGGAGTTAAAGAAACCCATACTAACATTCACATGGGGAAAAAATAATCAAGCAACTATCTTGGACAGTTTTTCAAAAAAAAAAAAAAAAAAAAAAGCAAAATAGGTGGACTAGTGCATAATACATCTACATGTAATTAAAACAGAAATTAAGTGTGAAATTACCACACAAGTAAGCAGACAGATCAATGGAACACAATAAAAAATGTAGAGATGAATGAAAACATATATAAAAATTAAGGGTATAATGAAGACACCTCAAATCAGTAGAAAAAAAAAAATATATATATATATATTTTAAAGGAAACAAGGGCACTTGGGAGGCTCAGTCAGTTAAGCATCTGACTCTTGATTTTGGCTAAGATCATGATCTCAAGGTTGTCAGATTTAGCTCTTGTTTTCAGTTTTTTTTTTCTTTTTTAAGATTTTATTTATTTATTAGAGAGAATTGAAAGCAAGAGACAGAGCATTAACTGAGGGAGAAGGGCAAAGGTAGAGAGAGAAGCAGACTTCCTGCTGAGCAGGGAGACCAATGTGGGGCTGGATCCTAGGACCCTGGAATCATGACTGGAGCTGAAGGCAGATGCTTAACTGACTGAACACCCAGGGGCCCCAAACACTGTTTTCAGTTCTTTTATGAGTACATCTTTGTTGTGATGTATTATTCTTTTAATATACCAATGGATTGCAATTACTAAAATTTTATTTTAATAGTTTGGTAATGGTAATTATTGTTTTTGTATATTTGTCAGTTTTTGTTATTAATGATACCATGGATTTATATAAAAATAATTTAAAGCTTTCCTTCTATCTCTAGTTTCAAGAATTTGAATAGAAATATAATTATATTTTTCATAAGGTTTTGATAGAATTCAATTATGCAAATATGTGAGTCAGGCACTTTGTGGACAGAGTTTTTTCTATTTCATTTCTTAAATGATTCATTCAAATATCTTAACTGTTCATTACTATTAGTAATTTCTGATTTCTGTGTATTCAGTGTTACTATTCTTAGCATCTATTTTCTCTTTTCCTTATTTCTTGCATGAAGGCCAAATATGTCACTGGCTTTTTGAAAAGTCCTTTACTAATAAACCTATGGTTAAGCCTAAGTATAGGAGATAATAATTAAAAATGCTTCTTGAGAAGCCAATTAGATAAGCATCCTTTAGCCTTTTCCCCTCTTCCATTTTCAAGAATGCATAGGATGAGAGCAGATCTACATGTTTAAGAATTAATGTGACATTCTTGTCTTCTGCCTAGCTCTTTACTGATTCCACACTTAGGTAAAATGGATACACTTTTTTGCCATTTTTACAAGTGGGGTATGGAAGTCTTCTACTGTTGTTTTATACTTGTCTATTTTTCCCTTTAGATCTGTTAGTATTTACTCTCTCTCTATGATCCTATGTTGGGTGCGTAGTTATTTAGGACTATCACATCCTCTTGATGAACTGACCCCATTATCATTATAAAATGAACTTCTTTGTTGTTTGTGGCAGCTTTAAGTTAAAGCCAATTTTGTCTTATGTGAGTATAGGTATCATTGCTTTCTTTTGGTTTCACTACTATAGAATATCTTCTTCCATTTCTTCACTTTCAGCCTATGTCACTTTAAAGCTGAAGTAAGTCTTTTGTAGGCAATATATAGTTGGGTCTTGCTTTTTAACCAACCAGCCAACCTATGCCTTTTGAATGCAGAAGTCATTCCATGTGCATTCAGAGATTATTAATAAGTAAGGACTTACTAATTGTTTTCTAGTTGTTTTGTAATTTTCTTTTTCCTTCCTTCCCTCTTACTGGTCTTCATTGTGAATAGCTGAATTTCCATTGTGGTATGCTTTGATTTTCTCTTTTTTATTCATTGATTGTAGGTTTTTGCTTTGTGGTTACCATGAGGCTTATATTAAAACACCTAATAGATACAACAACTTTATGTTAACAACTCAACTTTGACTGCATACAAAAATTTCCCCCTTTTACTTTCCCCTTTATGGTTTTGATTTCCATAACTTGCCTTTTTTTATGTTGTGTATTCATTAACAAATTCTAGGTAGCCATACTTATTTTTAATAATTTTGTCCTTTAACCTTTATACTACAGGTAAGTGGTTAACATACCTCTACATTGCAGTACTACAGTATGATGAATTTGACTCTATACTTAACATTTACCAGTATGTTGTGTATTTTCAGATGTTTTTGCATTGTTAATTTGCATCCTTTCATTTTAGAATGAAGAACCTCTTCCAGCATTTCTTGTAAAATAGGTCACTAGCAATGATGAAATTTCTCAGCTTTTGTCTTTATCTCTCCTTCCTTTCTAAAGCTCAACTTTGCTAGATATGGTATTTTTGGTCAGCAGTTTTTTTTTTTTTTCTTTCATACTTTTTATATCATCCTATTTTCTCCTGGTGTGTAAAGTTTCTGCTGAGAAATTGCTGGTAGATTTATGTAGATTACTTTGTAAGCTACACACTTCTTTTATCTTTATCTTGCAGCTCCTAAGATTCTTTCTTTGTCTTTGACATTTAACAATTGTATTATATAGTGTGTCTCAGAAAATATTTCTTTAAGCCAAGTTCATTTGGGGACCTATGAGCTTCATGAAATTGGATATCCAAATCTCTCCACAGATTTGGGAAGTTCTTGGACATTATTTCTTTAAGTGAGCTTTTTGCCTCATTTTCTCTCTTTTGGGATTTTAGTAATTCACAGATTGTTTCTTTTGGTGGTATGCCATAGAACACATTTCTTCACTTTTTTATTATTATTATTATTTTTTTAAATTCTACTCTGACTGGTTAATATCAAAGGTCCTGCCTTCCAATTCATACATTGCTTCTTTTGCTTGATCTATTCTACTGCTGATGCTCTCTATTGCATTTCTCATTTCATTCCTTGTATTCTTCAACTCTAGAAATCCATGTGGTTTTTTCACAATTTCTATCTTTGCTAAACTTCTCTTTTGTTTGTGTAGTGATTTTTCAGATTTTGTTGTATTTTTTTTTCAGTGTTTTCTGGAAGCACACTGAATTCCTTAAAATATCTTAGATGATGACATTAAGGAGGGCACATGCCATGCTGAGCACTGGGTGTCATACACAACTAATGAATCAATGAACCTTACAACAAAAACGAATTCTGTACTATATGTTGGCTATTTGAATTAAAAAAAAAAAAAAAGAAAAAAAAAAGGTCTTAGGTATCTTTTGACATTCTGCTCTTTGCCCCATGCCCTTCTGTTTTTTCTCTCTCATTCTCCAATGGAAGTGGTGGGGAAGACAGAGGCAGAAGCAACCATGTTGACTGCACTAAATAATATCCCAGCTTGGGGACTGGACTTCATGTGAGTCTCTGCCCTCAAGAGGACTGGGGCCTCTGGCTTTCCAGGACCAACAGTCCCTGCCATTGACCCTGAGAAGAGAAGGAGAAGACATTTTTGCTGCCTAACCACATCCATTTTCCTCTTCACTAATCTTACTGATGCTATAGCTGATTATGGCAGTGTTCCCTCTGCCCCATCATGGAGTAGGTTCCAGCATGATCATTCAGCAGGCATAGTCGCACTGCTGCCCAGGAATTCTGTCTAATTCTCCCTCCCTAGCTGGTAAAGCAAGGACCAGAGAGCTGTGGAGTCCCAAACAACAGCAGTGGCAGAGCCACCTCCCAGCCTAGGAGGCTACATGCATAATGAAGATTAATGTCTGAGGATGGGGCAGGTCTTAGTAATCCAGACCTAGAGAGGACAGTAGGACAGCAGAGGCTGTGAAGTAGGCTGAGGGCAGGAAGAACAGAGCAGATGACCAGTAAACTCAAAGCCAGTGAGGCCTTAAATTTCATACCTCAGTGCTATTCCCTTAGCCAAAAAGAAAAGGCTGCTTTTCATGAGCAGATCCTGATCACTGAAGTGAAACTGAGACAAGTGCCCCTGAAAAATCTCCATTCTACTATAGGGAAGTTATCCAACACTTTTAGCTTTGATACAGTGTATGATGCCACTTCCAAACACACAGACTTATCTGTTGAAACCATGAGGTCCCTGGCCACTTCAGGGGCCACTTCAGGGCTACAATGGCATGATGTTTGCTTACTGTCAAATGAGAACTGGTAAGACTGACAACAGGCAGGGGACCTGGGCGGAGCCTGAACTATGCAGGGTCATCCCCAATGCCTTTGAGCACATTTTTACCCATACCGTATGTTCCTAGAACCAACATACGTGACCCATGACTTTTGCATGCAAATCTACCCAAGTTTCAAGACCTGTTCACCCAGGAGCCCAACAAGAGGCCAGGAATGAAGCCAAACCCAGATAAGCATCTAAATTAAGAACCTCTTCACCTTCATCACCAAGAAAATCAAGGAGATCTAACTTGCCATAAACCCAGGGAACCAGACCCAGGTGGTGGGCAGCACACATATGAATGAGGTCAGTTTCCACCGCATGCCATCTTCATCATCACTACAGAGTGTACATGGCTTTGATGGTCAGGAACACATCCATTTGGGCAATATCAACCTGGTAGACATGGCTGGCTGTAAGATGTAGAACAAAACAGGCCCCAATATGGTTGGAAGGACAGCCACATAATCCACAAGTAGTTGTGGTGGTAGAGGTTGTGGTAGTAACAGAGAGAAGACAAAACAAGTCTCCCAAATCAACCTCTTACTGTCTGCCTTGACAACATAACCACTGATGAGCAATAGGAGTATCCACATCCCCTACCAGGACTCCAAGCTCACTTGGCTGCTCCAGGATCTTTGGAAAGGAACACCAAAACCATCATGGTGGCCACACTGGGTGTGGTGTTATGGCTACTGTGAGAACCTCTCTATTCTTCTATTCTGCACTTTACCAATCAGCCAAGTATTTCAAGAAAATGCCCTAAATAAATGAGTACCCCCAAGGACACACTGCTGCAGGAAGAAACTGTGCATCTGAAATACCAGCTGGAGAAAAAGGGGTTACTGGCAAAATGACTCTGGAAGAAGAGTACCACCAAAAAAAAAAAAAAAAAAAAAAAAAAAAGCTGTCAGCCTGGCAGAGTACAATGAATGGCTAGTAATTGAAACTTGAAACTTGGGTGACTAAAGAGGAGGATGACAACAACAATTGCCACCCACTCCAGTTAATCTTGGAGCTAGCCTTAGATAAGAATATGGAAAATTACCTGCAGGGGAAGAAAGAGTGGCTGGAGGAGGAGAAGGTGACCATCCATCCAGGATGTCTGCATCTGGGTGAATGAAGAGAATTAAAAGCTGCTGGCAGAGGAGAAGATCCTGGAATATCTACAGGCTACAGAGCTGCTCAGAGGAAGTACAGGAAGGGCAGGCTACAGAGCTGCTCAGAGCCAAGTACAAGGCCATGGAGACCAAGCTGCTCATTAAGGACAGGAAAAAAGTTGTTGTTGGAACTGAAGATTCAGGCAATTGTTAAGCAGAAATGCCATGAGCAGGAGATGATGATCTGAGATGAGGAGACCAAGGAGCTCCAGGACACCTCCATGTTCCATCCATGCAGCAGATGGTGGGATCATAACCAAGAAACAAGAAGCTCTATGCCAAGCTGCAGGTAAAGGCAGAGATCCAGGATCCGCATGATGAGTACATTTGCATGTGGCAGGATTTGGGAGGCACAGTGTGAGCACATCCAGGAACTGAAGCTCAAGTACCTTAGAGAATTTCATCTCCCCTAAAAAGAAGAACATGATTATGAACCAGCATTGCCAGGCTGAGAGGAGGAGCAGTGAAAGTTTTACCGCTTGTGCCAGCTGTAGTCAGTAACAGCCAAATGAAAAACCAGCCAGCATCTGCAGTAGTAATGCCAGAGGTCTGCCAGCCAATATCGTCAGCAACAGGTCCCACCCCACACACAGGACTGAAAACACGCTTTGGGAGTTGGTGTGTCCCCACCAGCTGTGTTTGACATGAAATTCTCCCATGACAAAAAATAAGACCTCCATGTACTACACATGGAGAGTTTCATGCATTTGAACAGCTTTCTGGAAAAACCTTCCATATCTAAAATCTGAAAGTCCAGATCCTGGTGCCAGAGTCCTCAGCGTCACCACCTCAGCAGCCTCAAAGTCCTTACTAACCGCCACTCTCCACCACACATGCCTTGCTGGCCTCCACCACTCTGTGCTCCACCACCGTGCTAGACCGTGGGTGGCAATCTTCAGTCAGGCTGCCAATCCCACATGTTCCTGGGAGGGGGCAGCCAATCCTGGATTATCTCATTACCCCTTCAGGGGTGTGTGTGTGTGTAGTGTGTGTGTGTGTGTGTGTGTGTGCACGCGCATGTGTGCGTGTGCACATATCTCTGAGACAGTGAGAATCTGATCTGGAAACTATGTCTCTGGCTGCTCTTTTTAGTCCCCTTTATTTAATTAATAGTATTTATTCATGGGGATAAGGTGGCATAAAAGAGATGCTCTCATCTGAGCTGTCTGAACCTAATAAAGTCACTTCATAGCCTCCTTTTCCTAATAAAGTCACTTCATAGCCTCCTTTTCCTCTTGACTTTAACCTCCATTCCCAAATTGGACCTCAAGCTCCTCCTGTTGGCCACTCCTAGAAGGGAAGGTGGCCTGTGCTTGGAAAGAAAGTACTTTATTCTGTCCATCCTAGGATGTCCATTCTGACATCCTAACAGTATTTGTCCTATGCTCCCAGTGGAGAGATCCTCCTCTTCACTTTTTGGGCCTCAGACAACCTATTCCAGCTTCTTGAGGACTTAAATGACCACACCCACACAACCCAGGCTCTTCAGCTTTGGCAAGAACTCATGATTTCCCAAACTCTATTTTCTACCCTACTTCCCAACCAGTGACTGGCTCCTGAGGACCTATAGGAAATGTAACAGCAATTGGGACAACATGAGTAGGTGTTAAGGGAAATTCCACGTTGGAGTCCCTTTGTTTCTGCTCCCCTGAGAAGTAATTTTGATCAACAAGTGATCAAGCTAATTCCCCATTCTTTGAGATGCAGCTCCTTCCTGCTTTGACCATGCTCTCTGGGGCCGTTTAGAAATTAGCTTAGTGGTAGGGAGGGATGCCATTTTACCCCTAGCTAAATGTAGGTACTAAAATCTGCCTCCCCACCCCATTTATCACAGGAGACAGAGAACCAGGCAAAATCTGCCAACTTTGCCCAATTACCCATTTGCAAATCACACTTTTTAGGTACTGCTTTATTGAAAACTGGCCCTTTCTTCAGCATTGTGCAAACTGAGCTCTAGGGAAGTACTCCCCCACTCCTTTGTGATAATACTAAATGTCTCCAGGTATGTCTAGTGAGAAGTAAATTTTTAGGACAAAAAAGGGAGGCAAGGGTGGCAAAGACAATAGCTGGAGGGAGAGGTGCAGGTTTGTGCTCTTGGACCAGATGTAGGTTCAGACTTGATGCTGATGTGAGGGTGTGTGGTGACCCTGAGGGAACACCCATGTGGTATTATATCATTGGGATAATAGTGAAAGGTCCGCATGTGCCTTCTTCAGGGACACTGAGTAGCAGGCATCTCTGTGAGGGGCACTTACCACTGACAGGCAGATGTCCAGAAAGATGCATTATGGGCTTGCCCTATTGGACATCAAATGGAATGATGGTATGCCTAATCAGGGCTTCGGGCTCAGCTCCCAGTTCTCCTAGAGTCTCCTTCCTTGAGTCAGTGAGAGAGAGACAAGCAGAGCTCCCCAGGTCAGGTACCTCTGGCACCCCTTCAGGCAGAGGCCTCCTTTTGCATGTTATGCCTTAAGGCATTCATCTCAGAATCTGTGCATTCTGAGACCTGCCAGGCCCACTGGCATTTCCAAACAAAAAAAACTAACAAGACATTTTGGGTTTCCCTATTGATTTGTCATTAATTGAACTCCATTTATCTGAATCATAGGTGCATGATAGACTCATAACCATTAAACTAATTCCATGGAGACTTCGAAACAAAACAAAAATGTAGAATTCTAAAAAATGTTATTTTTCTTTATAATAAACTTATTAGTAATTACTAATAGATATAATTAAATTACCTAAAATTTAAAAGTATATTTAAATTACTTTTGTGCTTCCTATCTATATAATTGTCAGTGGCTCCATATAGCCTTGAGTAAAAGTGGTAAATATTTTTGTGGATGCAGTCATCTCCAGCACAGGATGATGCAATACATAATTATTAACATCCACATGGTTTTTATTACTTTTAATGAATTATACAGGTAGAATACCATGTTAGATGTTATTCAATGTATTGAGGATGATATTCCTTATTTCACTCTTTTAGGAAATACATAACATAAGATAATGTTGATAATATAACATACATTTTCCAGTGTGTTTCTTCTGACCAAACAATTAAGGAACTGTCCAGGCATATTTATTGCATGCATCATTACAAAGTTGGCATATGGTATTTAATCTATGAGTGAGAACAAGGTATGTCATTTGGAATAAAGAAATATGTACTTTGGCCTTTAAAACAATCTTTACAAAAGACTCAGAAAATCCTAAGACTTTGCACTAATCTTATATGGAATGCAAATAACATTTGTAAGGTTGTTCTGCTTCAGGACAAAGCATTTTTGATCTAATGTTAAAACTGGACAACAATACAAAGGCTGGACTTAAGGCTCTTAAACACACAATACATTTCATGGATGTCACATGTGCTTTAAATATTTGTATACACCATTAGGACCTGACTTTAAATTGTTAAAATGCGTTAGTTCATCTTATCTCTACATTTCAGCATATGACACACACTCAATATATTTTAGCTATGTGATCTTAATATTTTGTCTCCAATTAATATACTCTGGTTATGATTTTTCTTTTGTAAATTATGAGTTATCCTGTTACACCATATATACATAGAGTTACATGAAATTATGCATATATTTAGAATCCATTAAGTATTATTATATTCTGATACCAATAAATTTTTTTCATTAATACACAGATCAGTTAGGATATTTGCAGGTGTAAAGGATAGCATTAAATCTCCAACCAGCTTACATAAAATCAGTTAATTTATCTTTATGTTATGACAGAAATGACTACTTAAACTTGGAGATTTACAATGGTGCTTTAGCTGACAATTAAGGAATAATAAACGCTAACCTCCTCCCTCAGTATCCGTCTTAATTGCCCCCAAATAACTGTGTCTGCTTAATTCATGTCTACCTGTGAGCTAATTATTATGGATACCCTGGCTAGTTCAGGTTACAGGTTCATCTATGTGGGTGTGATAACTGAATTCCATGTCAAGTGAGTGAGTGCCTCTTTCTGAAAGAAAAGATTATTATTAGTAGTAAAACAGAGTAGAGAATGTTTTGTTTCCAACATTCAGAGTTTTAAAAGTCTAATTCTCTGGCCTTACAGTCTTTAGCCTTGTTCTTCAGGACTTTGGCCTCAAACTTGTACACATAATCTCTGACAGTCATGGTAGCTTTGGTATCTCTCATTCTACCACTGCACCTTCCTGTACTCAGTAATGCCAGGTGTGAAGTAGATAGTACCCTGGGTCCCAAATTTGGAAAATCATCAATTTCTCCAGCACAGGATGACCTTTTCAACATTTCATTCCCTGTTGAAAACCCATGAACCCTCCATTGTTCTTAGAGTAAGTCAAGTCATAATCCTTTCCTTTGGTTTCTTTGCTTGCTCTTCTTGTATCTATT
Source organism: Neogale vison (assembly GCF_020171115.1). Classification (NCBI taxonomy): domain Eukaryota; kingdom Metazoa; phylum Chordata; class Mammalia; order Carnivora; family Mustelidae; genus Neogale; species Neogale vison. Next base: position 30,467,567 of record NC_058101.1, read on the forward strand.
TAGCTACATCATTCAAGAACTCTTTATCCTAAGCTCTCTTTAGCAATATTGAGTTTTGTTTCTTTCTTTAAAAGTACTATACTCTTTAACTATATACATTCACTTGACATCTGAATATGCTGTTTGTTTTTTAGAATCCATCTGCCTCAGCCTCTTCGCTAAACTAGCATCTAGTCACCTATAGGTTTTTATCATACATCATTTACTCTGGGAAATGACATAGAAAACCATACTTCACTTACTAAAATAAAACTGGAAGCCAGTTGGTCAGCTTCTGAATCACACTCTACATCTTATCCTGTTCCTTTTTTATAACCATTATATATGTAAATTGTAAAATAAAAATAAAACATATATTAGGACTAATAAGTTAAAATGCCTATGAAAACAACCATATGCCCAAGTCTAAGCACTAGATCTAAGGTTTAAGGCAAAGATTTTTGTGTTATCAGTTGCAAAAGTTACACCTTGAAGGTAGTTTTCAAATTCTATAAGGTAAACTACAGGGCTTCCTATCTCTTATAGTTCTGGTCAATGACGTAGTTGCTTTAACTTATAAAATTATGTGTATGGGTGAATATTTTCCTAGTCATTCCAAAACATAATGCTGGAAGTCATGCTAAAGTAACAGAATCAAGACAGGTGAAGGGAGAGTTAGGGAAACCTAAGGGAAAGAAGCTTAAAGTAAGAAGCCTGTTTGCTAATTAATATTTCCTTGCCTGCTCTAACCTCCTCTTCATGCTGACAACTTTTCACAATTTCTATGTTTTTGTGCTATTTTTATAAATTCCACAATCCAGTGTAAGAGTACCTTCTCATATGTCAGCACTGATTTAGAGATAAGCAAATATCCTGACATTCTGGCCACTCATGTAATAACTGCTCCTCAAATTACTAATACAATCAATTGTTCTCTTGAAAAATTATTACAGTAGTAAGTTGATTCTTTAGCTATGCTCAGAGACATCATTAAAAACCTCACAGGCTAATCATAGTTACTGCTTCACTATCATAGACTACTGACCATCTTCTGTTACTCAAAGAAAATGGTTTCATTATTGTATCTGACTATTCATATAGGCAGAAACTGGGGTGATTTGTAATCCCATTTCAACAATGATAACGTAAAATAAAGGTAGAGACCCACTAAGGAACCAACAAAAAACACATCTGAGATCAAGTGTTGCTATCTAACTACTTCCCAGGTTGCGTACCTCTTTGAGATATAGAATAAATCCAGGCATAAATAGAGTGAGACCATGGTGTCCTTATAGGACTTGACATTAATGAAAAGATATACGTTGTTTTCATCTGTCTATTTGGTCAGTGCTAGGCTACGTGAGCAAAATACTGAAATGAAATAGCAAAAGAAAAGGTAGCTGAACAAAATTATCTATCCAGGGAGATTTATTCACATTGTATAAGTGTTTTTTTTTTTTTAACTGCCTATAACCTAAATCATAGACCCTTTCTAAAAAAAAGATTTTATATACCTCATTTTATTGCTATGGAAATTAGAAGAAAATAAGATGTGGTGGCTTAAACAAAATCCCTACTAGAGAGCAATATAATCTGAAATAAAGCCTAAGACCTCTTATTTCTCTAAAAGGAACTACTCCAATTTTTTAAAAAGTAAATAAATTATATTTCCATATATTATGTTTTGTCAAAATGAATTGTATTTATGTTCAATGGTTAATTTAAAATGATGATACCTTAAATTGTATGTAAAGAGTTAAACATTAACATAAAATAATCTTTTTAAAACAATCCATTCAGTGCAAAATGATATCCATTTAATTCTCAGCATCCTATATGATTATCTCTTTTGGGTGCTAAATGAGCATAGTATTTGGCTATGTGCTATCATGATAATTACAATAGCCAGATATAATGCAGTCAGTTTGGAAACAAGATGTAGATGCAACAATAAACAGAGTCCAGAGAACTTAAACTAAAATGGAAATATTTTAAGCTTTCACATTTAATCTACATTAGATTTATATGGTTAAGGGGTGTACACCAGGGAATTTCTTCCATTAAAGTTACCATTAACTTAATTTTTTTTAAGATTTCCCCTTCATATGTGAAGAGGCTTCTGCTTACAGACTTCTTCCACAAACCAATCTTCATACCACTGTCAGGATTTATGACTGAGGTTTTCTAAACTCAACTATTGTGACTGCATTGTACTTGACAGTGTCAATGTGATGAGAACTGACAAGGGCTGAAGTACATTTTGTGTCTGCTGATAGAAGTTCCCATTTGTTGTCAATGAGGCATCCCTCCATTTAAACATAATTCTTTAAGAAAATTGACAGAAATATGAAAAACAAAATGAGATAGAATAGAATAGAGGGAGAAACAAGAGAAAATGAGAATAAGAAAGCTGTAAGTGATTCAGGACAGGAAAAATGAAGCAGATGATTTATGGGCTTCAAAGTCTGACTGCAGCCATAGGGCCACATAAGTACTTTCATCCAATGTGGATTACAAATAAATGAAAGTTATTGATCTAAGCAGACTTACACCATGTCAATATTTTTGATATAGAAACATTATCTTAAAGAATACAAAAATAAAAATAAATTTTAAACCATCTACATGTGTCTTTGTAGATGGTTTAAATAATACCCTCAAACAGAGCACTCCTTACTAGGTTCACGTTGAACTTTAGTATTAAACATAAAATCAAGATATACTTTATCAGGGCAATCCAAGTTTTATATCAAATTGTTTGTATCATAATTGTATAATTTGATAAATTTCAATTATGTTATACTCAATATGCTTATATGATAGAAAATGAGCATGGGAGGGACCTTACATATTTATGATTAAAGTTAGTAGGTATTTGGGGGCATCTGGATGGTTCAGTTGGTTCAGCATCTCTTGATTTCAGCTCAGGTGATAATCTCACCCTTGGAAGATTGAGCCCTACATTGGGCTTTATGCTGGGCATGGAGCCAGCTTAAAGTTCTCTCTTGCCCTCTATCCCTCCACCCTCTCTTCTCCTCTCTAAAACTATAACTAATAAAAATTTTAAAAAAACAAGTTAGTAGGTTTTCTTATTATTTCTCAAATATTCTGGGAACATCTTTTACAGATTGTGTTTCACATTTTCCCTTCAAATTCATCTTTCAAGAATTTCCTGAAATATAACTAGTCTTGTGTTTCCCTAAAATTCTTACTTCAATAATGGGAATATACCCCAATAATAAAATAATTATTTTTTATGATATATGTAAGGTTTTACAGGTGAGATACACACGACACCAGGCGAGAGGCGCAAGGAAAGGTTTATTAAAGGTGCCCTCCGGCGAGGTTCCATGACTCAGGAGAGGAGAGTCAGGGAGTACCCAGGAAGGGATTGAGTGAGCTTTTATTGGGCCAAGGCAGGGGCAGTGGGCTCATAACCATATTTGATAAGGTTAGAGTTTGGGGGTTGGAAATTCCCAAAGCTGGTTTCTGTTTCTTGCATAGGTTTCGGTTAACTCAGGGTGACATGTCCTTGACAGATGTCCTTCTGGCAGGGATAGTCCTGGGTAGGGGGAAGATGGCGGCCTGGAGGCCCTTTTATTGTTCCTCCTGCATTCCCAGGGCCGCGGACCCAACAATATGGTATCTAAAAATGCAAATATATTTTAAAACTTTAAAAATTTAAAAAGCTGCAGATTTTAATGTTGGATTAAACAAAATTCTCCACATTTGCAGCACAAGTCTTACCAAGAGAAAGATCAAATAATAAATTCATTTCAGTGTTACATAAAATTTTCTATTCTTCCACCATTACTACCATACTTTTTTGTAGCATTGTATAAAATAGTTCTTGCAACTTGGCATCAGAAAGATCTCAGTTAGTGTCCCACTTCTGCCATTTATTGGCTTTATGAACTTAGCCAAGTTACTTATACTCTTGGCAACTCTGAATTCTCAAATGTGAACCATGGGTTAATAAAGAGTGGGTTATGCAGAGGATTTAATATATGAAGGAGATGGTATATGAAAGTTATCACCTTTCCCTTTTCCCTCCTCTTTTCCTTTCTTTACTGGAAGAAAGAGCACTTGTAAATCTGAGAAGAGATTCCCTCTTCTCATTTCTGTAGCCCTTCACACAGTCTCCAGAATTAGTTTTGTGGCATGACTTCCAACTTATTACTGGGTGGGGAAACATAGTCAAGTGTGAGATGTGATACAGGATAATGAAAATCATCTGCCTTGAGAAATTAAGGGAAATATTAGGAATAATAAGAAATCAGAATATCCACTTAATAAATAAATGAAAATTACCTTCTATTCATTATTAAAAGACTCCAGTTGTAAGGATTCACTTAGGGAATCTGTTATACCTGAAGATTCTGGGCTCTACCCAAACCTCTTAACTGAGTATGGAATGATCAGACTGCCAAACTCTCAAACTCTAAAAGCAGTGGCCCATGGAAAAGAAGGAAAAAGAGGGCCTAAGATACACACATGAAAACAAAATTTCAAATGCCTAGTTATACTGATTCTGTTTCTTCTGATTCCTGATATGGTATCCAAATGGTTAGAATTTTGTTCGAAGCAGTTTCTCAAATATTGGTACTCAGACTAATCATTTGAGGGAACTTACAAAATATTACAATACAACTCCCAAACTGATATATTAAAAAACACATAAAAAAATCAGAGAAACATCTAAATATTTATAAAGTTTCTGAGATAATTCTGATACAAGTTTGGTGGTTTGGCAAGAAACAAACCTATATGACTAAAAAATATATTGCTAAAAATTAGACACTCAAATCTCAGGGACAAGTTATGGGAATTATAAAAATATTCCTGAACACATTGATTTATATATTTACACACTTTTACAAATGTTCTGATTCGGGCACCTGGGTGGCTCAGTGGGTTAAGACTTTGCTTTCAGATCAGGTCGTGATGTCAGGGTCCTGGGATCAAGTCCCGCATTGGGCTCTCTGCTCAGCAGTGAGCCTGCTTCCTCCTCTCTCGGCCTGCCTCTCCACCTACTTTGATTCCTCTCTCTCTGTGTCAGATAAATAAAAAAATATTTAAAAAACAAACCAAACAAACAAACAAAAGTCCCACAAATGTCTGATTATAGTAAATGACAAATGGGATTGTTAGCATATTAGATTCTGAAGAAGAATTTCAGATTGTAGGGTGCTTAGCTCACAGACTGCCCTGCACAAGAAAAAAAAAAAAAATAGAAGCCTCATCAGGAGGTTTGATTCTCTTACTTGGATCTTACTTAGTGATATGAGACAGAGAAAAATAACCTAACTAAATGTGTTTTAAAACATTTGACTGCAAGAGAACAGTTTCAAATATATTTTATATTAGCTCTTTATCATTTGGTGATCAAATTTTGGGGAAGGTTAGTAGTTTACTTTTTAAATCGGTATTTACTAATGTAGATTCCAAATGAGTTAAAATTTGGTAGCCCTTTTGCTGTTTCAATAGTGGTTTCATCTTTAATTAATTATTGTGTATCCTTTTCTTTATGTACAACAAATATGTAGAATAGGTAAAATAAACCAGCTTGTGTTGGTATGGCCTGGAGCTAGAGAACAGAAATGAGTGCCTACCTGTTTCTTCCTCCCTGCTGAAGGTATGAGAGTAATTTGAAATCTGTCTAACTGGTATTACAAGAATATGTTAAATGCAGTATGTTCTTGGTATTCAGGGAAATCGAAAGCAAATGTTTTAGTATTGGGCAAAGACCAAAGAATTCTGTGATTCACTCATGTGTGTTTATGTTGTGATATTTATTTGTAATTTTTGTGGAGTTCCTATTATAGAATTGTTTCACTTAACTAATGAGTGAAGCCAAACAGCATCTGTGTTTAAATTGACGTTTGGTCATTTCAACTATGCATTCCATATCTAGTACTCTGGGTTAAAAGTAAAAAATAAATAAATAAATGATAAATAATAATATGTGTTTTTGTAAACCACCTAGAAGAGCAGGATAATGCTTCTTGCAAGATATGAAAAGAAAGCTCCTTAACTGGAACTTAGATATGTAGATATATAAAATACAGAATACAGTTTTGATAAATCTGGTTGTGACTTAGATAACTCTATGTAGTTATCTCAGATAACTCTATCTAGAATTAGATATAAGTTATTTTATAAAATACTCCAGCCTGTACGGAGTTGTTCATACCTTAAAAGATAATAACTTATGGCAGTTAAGAAGATAATGTGTGGTATGAAGATGTGCAGAGGAAACATGTAATCCTAGATGCAAATATAATTTGGGAAGAAGTTAGTTAGAAGCCTATTAAAAAAAAAAAAAGTTTCCAAGTAACCATCAGTGATGAAGGTCCCAGCACAGCATTTGAAGCAACCAATTCTATGAGCAATGATTGGTTCAAGAATTTTTGGAAACCTATTAATTTGCATAATTTGAAGCTAATGGGAAAGTAGGCATCAGTTGAATATGAAACTGAGATAGTATTCCCTACCAAATCAGAAAATACAAAGTGATGAGCCACAGGCAAAATAAAGTTCAGTTAGAACTGCACCATTCAGTAATGGAAGAAAATCTGTTTCTAAATATACTTTCATGCTATTTGTGGTGAATACACTCATAAGATACAGCAACAATTACAATCATTTATCATTACTGTTTTTGCTTTGCCAATTCTGTTGATGTTCATAATTAATATAACTACAATAATGATACATTAAGGTATAAAATATAGTTCATTTTACTAGAAAAAAACAATTCAATGCCAAGTTAAAGCTGTTGAGATTAAATTAATATTATTTCATACTTTGCTGTTTTGAAAATTAAATGATCATTAAAATAATATAATATTTCATGAGGGGATTTATATGTTTTATATTTTCACAAATTTGAAGGTCCGCAAAGATTTTATAAAGTATTGATTACAAATGTCCAATTTTCAATAAGTCTTCCTTTACCAAACTTAATATATAAATATGTGGGTTGTTCATTCTTTTAAGATATTAAATAAAGTAGCATAGTTCTACTTTAAGTAGAATGTCATTTTATGGGCATTTTATAGAGACATTTACTGACAGTTTATATAGAGTAAAATATAACTTTCAGAAGGATACGAGAAGCTTTCAGTTTCCTAATTGCATTATGTATGAACACTTTCCTTTAACTTTTTCTACTAAAGAACTTGAATAGCTTAATGATTTTTTTGAGTTATGTGGAAAAGATATTTTTTTCTGTGAAACATGGAAACTTGGAAATCTATTTTTGCTCTGAGGAGGTTGTTTCAAGCTCTAAATTATCCATCTATGTCAAAGTAGGCTAGTCTTATGCTATAGGAAAACAACAACAACACCAAAATATCACTGACTATATAGAGCAAAAGTACATTTCTTGCTCATTCTAAGTTCAGTGTGATTTCAGGTATTTCTCAACAAAAGCTGTCCCCCATGTAGAAACTCCATGATTCAAGCCATTCCCATCTTATGGCTTTTAATGATAAAGTGAAACTTTATCATTATTGTTCTGGCAGGGAAAAAGAGAATAAAACTCTCTACTTACTTATTTTCTGTCTTGGCCTAGAAAAACACATTTATTCCACTCACATTTTAACGACAAGAAATACCACATGATCCCATCTAATTAAAATAAATATGGAACATGTAGTCTCTTCTGTATAGGAAAAGGGAAAGTAGATAAAATGATGAGTACTAGTAATCTCTACCTCAGACACTTAGATCAAATCTATAATGTTTTTATTTAAGATAGTAAAATCAATCAAATGCTAAATAATGACATAAAGAATTAGATAAAACTACTATTTGCATGATTATTTAGTTTACTTACCACAATGAATTTACTAGTTTTGGGAAAAAATGAGGGGGACTATCCCATTTTTAAAAATATTTTTATTTATTTATTTGAAAGAGAGAGTGTGCAGGGAAGGAGCAGAGGGAGAAGGACAAGCAGACCCTATGCTGAGCATGGAGCCCAACATGGGGCTCAACATGGGGCTAGATCCCAGGACCCTGAGATCATGACCTGAGTTGAAATCAAGAGTCAGACACTTAACTGATTGAGCCACCCAAGCACCTTGGAACTATCCCATTTTTTAAGAAAATATTGGATAGTATAATAACTGGCTTCTAAATGTTAAGTTTTTCCATACAACCTTCAAATAAATAAAGCTAACTGTAACCTATGCCAGAGTATAATTAGGAGTTACAGTTTGCTAAAAACTGTAGTTTACATGTAAAGGGGGGAAAATATCCAAAATTAGTATAGCCTACTCAATTGACCTTTTCTAAGAGGTACAGGAAGGTTACTGATGAAACAGATTGAGCAACAATGTCGTTCAGTAGAAGAACACATATAGAATCATCCTTGAAGGAGAAAGTCTGACCCTGAGTGAGAAAAAACTGAAACATGAAATACCTGTGAATCAGAGCAATGTTTACTAGGGAACCAAAAGGGGAGGACTGAAACACATATAGAGTCAAAGGTAATGGGGAAAACAACACTTTGGGGGATAATAGAGCTCAAATGAAGAGGAAACATTACTTGGTAGTGTGGTGGTAAAAGGATAGAAGTGAGAATGCTATAAAAATATGTGGAATTTTGGGACGCCTGGGTGGCTCAGTTGGTTAAGCAGCTGCCTTCGGCTCAGATCATGATCCCAGCGTCCTGGGATCGAGTCCCACATCGGGCTCCTTGCTTGGCAGGGAGCCTGCTTCTCCCTCTGCCTTTGCCTGCCATTCTGTCTGCCTGTGCTTGCTCTCTCTTCCTCTCTCTCTCTAATAAATAATTTTAAAAAAATGTGGAATTTTCAGAAACAAAATAAGATCATAGCATCAGAAGAAATTCTACATCTCTCCTATTCTCAACACACACAGGAAAAGGACAGCAATTAGAAAAAGAAACTTCACTTTGCCATCAGAATATGGTAAGCGTGAACTAAGAATCTTAGTGAGACATTCAAACCACTCAGATACTCTACATATAATTAACTCTAATTAATGTTTCAGAAAAAGAAAAGATACTTTAAAAATACATAGAAAGTGACTGTCAAAACTGTCGGCGATGAAAATACACACCAACAATTATTATAAAGCAGAGAAAAATTACAATACAGATCCCTAATGTAAACTAAATAACACTAAGTAATGGGAAAAAAAAAATGAAAGACACTATGAATCAGGGAGTCAACAACTCAGAATATAAATGGATCACAAATAAACTAAAGAAATTAAAAAAAAAAAGGAAACTGAATTAACCTTGAAAACAATATGCTGAATGAAAGAAACCAGTCATATAAATGTTATGTGAAATGTCCAGTTTAGGCAAGTGTTTAGAAAAAAAAAGTAGACTACTGGTTGTCTAGGCTGGGGTGACGGATGGAAAGTAACTGTTAATGGGCACAGGTTTCTTTCTTCTTTCTTTTTATTTTTTTTTCCTTTTTTGAGGGGGTGGGGCTGATGAAAATGCTCATAATTTAGATTGTGGTGATGGTTATAGAATTCTGTGAATATTCTAAAAACTGTTGAAATAGATACTTAAAACTGGTGAATTATGTGGTATATGGATTATTTCTTAATAAAGCTATAAAACACACAAATACACACACCCACACATGCACAGAAATTTGAAACCAAATTGTCAAAACTGAAGAAAGAAATCCCAAGAAAGAGAAAATATCCCAAAACAAAGACTACCTTTTAAAAATCTCAAAAGAGAATGCTTTGACTAAAATATAATAAATGAATTTGAGGAGTTAAAAATGAAGAGAACTACAATGAAAATTGAGTAAAAACAGATGAGAGAAAGCCATACATTTAGTATGGGGAACAGAGACCTATCATATGTACAGCCACACATCTTTTTGTTATAGTTTACTTTGTCACATTTTGCGGATATTACATTTTTTTACACATTGAAGGTTTGCGGCAAAACTGCACTGAACAAGTATATTGGCATTGTTTTTCCAACACCACATGCTCGCTTCATGTCTCTATGTCACAATTTCATGATTTTCATAATATTTCAAATCTTATCATTATCATTGTATTTGTTATGGTGATCTATAAACAGTGACCTTCAGTGTTACTATTGTAATCTTTTTGTGGTGCTACAAACCACACCCATATAAAACAGTGAACTTAATTGTTAAAGTTGTATGTGTTCTGACTCCTCATTCCCCTGTCTGTCTCCCTTTCCTCAGGTCTCCCTATATCCTGAAATACAATAATATTGACATTAGGTCATTTAATGCCTTACAGTGGCCTCTGAGTGTTCATGTGAAAGGAAGAATCATATGTCTTTTACTGTAGAATCAAAAGCTAGAAATGATTAAACTTAGTGAGGAGGACATTTTGAAAACCAATAGAGACCAATAGCTAGGTTTCTTGCACCCAACTGCCAAATTGTGAATGCAAAGGGAAAGTTCTTAAAGGAATTAAAAGGACTACTCCAGTGAACATGTGAATGGTAAGGAAGTGAAACAGCCTTATTGCTGATATGGAGAAAGTTTGGTCTGGATAGAAAATCAATCATTCACAACATTCCCCTAAATCAAAGCCCAATCCAGAGCAAGACCCTAACTCTCTTCAAATCTGTGAAAGCCTAGAGAGGTGAGGAAGATGCAGGAGAAAAATTTGAGGATAGCAGAATTTGGTTCAGGAGATTTAAGGAAAGAAGCTGCCTGCACAGCATAAAATTGCCAGGTAAAGCAGCAAATGCTAATCTAGAAGCTGCAGCAAGTTATCCAGAGGATCTATCTAAGATAATTAACAAAGGTAGCTATAATAAACAACAGATTTTCAATGTAGGTGAAACAGACTTATATTTGAAGACTGTCAGAGCTAGAGAGAAGTCAGTGCCTGGCTTAAGAGCTTCAAAGAGCAGGCTTTCTTGTTATGGGCTAATGCAACTGGTGACTAGTATGTTGAAGCCAATGCTCATTTACCATTCCAAAAATTCTTGGGCCATTGAGAATTATACTTAGTCTCTTCTACCTGTACTCTATAAAAGGAACAACAAGGACTGATGATAGTACATATGTTTACAACATGGTTTACTGAATTTTAAGTCCACTGTTGAGACTACTGATCAGGGCGGGGGTGGGGGGTGGGGGGAGAAGATTCCTTTCAAAAAATATCACTGCTCTTGACAATGCACCTGGTCACCCAAAAGCACTGATAGAGATGTACAATGAGATTAATGTTGTTTTTAAGCCTGCTAACACAAGCATCTATTCTGCAGCCTATAGATCAAAGAATCTCTTCAACTTTCAAGTCTTATTATTTAAGAAATGCATTTTATAAGGCTGTAGCTGCTATAGATAGTGATACCTATGATAGATCTAGGCAAAGTAAGTTGAAAACTTTCTGGAGAGTATTCACTCTTCTAGATGCTAGGTCAAACTATCAACATTAATGGAAGTTTGGAAGAAGGTGACTATAACCCTCATAGATGACTTTGAGGGGTTCAATATTTCAGTGGAGGAAGTAACAGGAAATGTGGTGGAAATAACAAAAGAAGTAGAATGAGAAGTGGGGTCTGAATATGGGACTGAATTGCTGCAAACTCGTGAGAAAACATGAACACATGAGGAGTTGCTTCTTATGAGTGAGCAAAAAAGTGCCTTCTTGAGATGGGATCTACTCCTGGTGAAGATGCTGTGAAAATTGTTAAAACAGGAACAGATGATTTAGAATATTATATAAACTTAGTTCATAGAGAAGCAGCACGGTATGAGATGATTTACTTCATTTTTGAAAAAAGGTCTGCTGTGGACAAAATGCTATCAAACAACATAATATGGCACAAATAAATTATTTGTGAAAGGAAGGATCAATCAATGTGGCAAACTTCACTCTTGTCTTATTTTAAGAAATTGCCACAGCCACTCCAACCTTCAGCAACCACCACCATCATTAATCAGCAGCCATCAACATCAAGTCATAGCCCTACACCAGCAAAAAACATAATGGTTAACACAATTTTTAGCAATGAAGTATTTTTAATTAATATTTTTATTTAATGTACATTTTTAGACACAATATTGTTGCACACTTAAATAGACTACAGTATAGTATAAACATAACTTTTAATATGCATGAGAAACCAAAACATTTATTTGACTCACTTTGTTATAACATTTGTTTTATTGCAGTGGTCTGGGACCAAGTCTTCATTATCTCTGAGGTACGCCTGTATCTTTGAACTGTCTTAAGAAGAAATCACAAAAATAAAACTGAACTAATGTTTGGAATTATAATTAAAGAAAAATTTCTGGAATTCAAAGATGGCTTGAATCAATGTTTTCAAAGGGTGCACTTACATATTGTGTAATTCATCCAAATGATGAATCTTGAGACATAATTTTATAACTATTAGAGTTTAAGGGTACCAGGAAGATAATAGAAATCACTAATCTTCCAGATAAAAAGACCAATTGCATTCAAATGAAAGAAAACAAAGATGTAGAATATTCAAACCAAGAGGTAGTGAAACAATGCAAAAGAAGATAGGAAAGTCCAAAGATTGTATACTCAGTAAAAACACCTTTCAAGAATCTAAGTATCGGAATACTCAATCAACAGTATGGTAGACTAGGAAGTTCCAACTCCCCATTTCTCCACAGATATATTTTAAAAACAACTAGACTGGCTAAAATGACTATAGTATCTCTGGAAATCAAACATCCACAACAACCAAATCAAGTTCTAACCATGAAAAAACCATGTTAAAAATGGTAGGAAATTTTATGGTGTTTTTACTTGTCCTTGGCCCTCCTCCTCCCAATACATTGTGGTTAAATGGAAGTGGAGGCCTATTCCTCAGTTAACTTCTTGGGACCATACAGAGAGCAGAGCAGACCTAATTAGAGCATTTTAATCTGTCTTGAAGCTTCTGGAAAGATTGGTCTCTACATCTCCTAATTTACATCTCAGACTAGAAATGCCATGGAAGCGCTGGACTGAAAGTCACAGGATGATCACAAACCTGAATATGCCTGAAACAAGAGATAACTGGTAAATGATTATAATGCAATAGTTAGGGCCCTGAGAAGTAGAGTTGAGACTCAGGGAAATTAAGACCATTAAAATACCCATATATACTTAGGAATTGGCAAAATGCACACACACAAAGAACCAAGGAAAAAAGCATGTCCAAAATAGATCTGACAAGACCTTCAGCCTTCATTCTGGACTGATCCCAAGAATTAGAATTAGGAAGGTCTTCAACTGCACAGAGCAGGTTTACAAAGACTAGGGAGATGACTGTGGTTTCAAGTGACCAATTTTTAATAAAATACCATAGATAATACAACAAAACGGGAAAATATAGCCTACTCAAAGTACAATATAAATCTTTAGAAACTGTTTCTGAAGCCCCACACCTGGCTCCATACTCAGTGGGGAGTCTGCTTTAGAATCTCTCTGTCCACCTCTGTCTCACCTCTGGGCATTTTCTCTCTCTCAAATAATAAACAAATAAATATTTTTAAAATATATGCTCAAATAACTAAAGGAAACATGGAAAATGATGTACAAATAAAGTGAAAAATATAAGCAGATTAACAGAAAATATAAAGAAGAACCAAACAAATTTGTGGATGAAATAAAAAAATTTCAGCAGAGTGATTCAGCAGAAGCCTTAAATCAGCAAAAGAAAGAACCAATACACATGAGGACAAGTCATTTGAAATTATTGAGTCTATAGAACAAAAAGAATTAAGCAAGTTTAATAGGGCATAATGCACTTATTGAACACCATCAAGTGGACCAATATATGCAATGTGGGAGTCCCAAAAGGAAAAAGAGAGAAAGGGTTATAGATCTTATTTAGAAAAATAATGGCCAAAAATTTACCAAGTTTGAGAGAAAATGTTGATACTAAACACAAGAAGCTTGATAAACTCAAAATATGCTAAATACTAAGAGACCCTTGTCAAGATACAATGTAATCAAATTATTAAAAGACCAAAAAAAAAAAAAAAAAGAAAAAGAAACCTTGAAAGGAACAAGAGAAAACTGAGCCATTGTCTTTAATGGATCTTCAGTAAGATTATAAGTGGATTTCCCAGGAGAAAACTTGGAGGTCAGAAGGCAGTGAGATGGCATATTTATAACATTGAAAGTAAACAAACAAATTGTCAACTAAGAAGTCAATATCTAGTAAAACCATATTTCAAAAATGAGAAATTAAGACATAGTCAGATAAACAAAAACTGAGGAGATTTATAACCACTAGACTTGACCTGCAAAAAAATGCTAAAGGGAGTTCTTTAAGTTGAAATGGAAAAAATGCTAGATAGTAACTCAAAGCCACATGAAAATATAAATTTCTCTAATAAAGATAAATATATGGGCAAATATAAGAACCATATTATTGCTATGTTTTTAATGCCACTTTTTATTTTTCTATAGGATTTAAAAGATAAATACAAGAAAATAATTATACATTTATTCTAAGATAATTACAAATTATAAATACATCTAATATAAAGATGTAATTTGTGATTAAGATTTAAAAAGTTAAATGGTTCAGTTTAAAATATGTTGTTATAATTTTAATGTTATATATAATTCCCATGGTAAACAAAAGAAAATATCTGTAGAATATACACTGTTGGAAATGAGAAGGCAATCAAAATGTATCACTACAAACATTTCAACCTAACACAAAGGAAACATAAATGGAAAGGAGGGACAAAAAAAAAAAAGAAAGAAAGAAAAGAAAAAGAAAAGAGAAGAAAAGAAAAAAGAATCTATTAGAAATAGAGAAAAACAAATTACAAAGGGGCAATAGTAAATCACCCCTCTCCATAATTAAAATTACATTTAAAGTAATAAATTAAATGCCTCAAACTAAAGATGACTGATCAGCATAATGAAAAAAAAGAAAGATACAATTACAGAATGTCCACAGGAAGCTCATTTTAGATCTAAGTATGGGTATAGGTTGAAAAATGAAGAGATAGAAAAAGATATTCCAAGCAAATAGTAACCAGATGAGATTAATGGTGACTATATTATTATCAGGGACAAAAAACTAAGTGAAAAATTGTTTCAAGAGAGAAATAAAGGACATCATATATAAAAGGACTAATTATATAAAAGGATCAATTCATCAAGGAGATACAGAAATTATAAACATATACAATAATATTAGAGCTCTTAAATAAATGAAAACACTGAAAGAACTGAAGGAAGATATATGAAGTTCTAAAGTAATAAAAGACTTTAATACCCTTGTTTCAATAGTAGATGGAACAGCTAAACAAAAGATCAATAAGGGAAAAGAGGACTTAACACTGTAGACCAATTAGACATACAGAACACTCCATGCAACAAAGGAAAAACTACACATTCTTTTCAAGTGCACATGGAACACTGTCTGAGATAGACCATATATTGGGCCATTTAACAAGACTTAATAATTTATAAAAGACTGAAATCAAACAAAGTATCTTTTCTGGTCACAATGGAAGGAAACTAGAAATAAACAGAGGTGGGAAAACTGGAAAATCCACAGATATGTAGAAATTTTATAACTTACTCTTAGATGATGGATCAAAGAAGAAATCACAAGAGGAACTTTAAAATGTCTTGAGACAAATGAAAATGAAAGCAACATACAAAAACATACCAAAATACATAGGAAGCAGTAAAAACAGGGAGAGAATATTATAGATATAAATGCTTATATTTTAAATAAAATATCACAAATCAATAACATTTGTTTATATCTGAATTAACCACAAAAGAAGAGTATCCTAAACTAAAAGCTACCAAAGGGAAGGAAATAATTTAAAAAAATTAAATAATGAATTCTAGAACACCGAAAAGAAATTTAGAAAAACAAATAAAAATTTAGAAAAATTAAAAAGATCAATAAAAAAGAGAACAGAAAAATAATAAAATAAGACCAAGATTTAGTTCTACTTAAAGATCAACAGAACTTATAGACTTTAAACTAGACAGCTTAAGAAGAAAAGAGAAAATATTAGAATAACTAAGTTCAGAAATGAAAGAGACTGGTGTTACCAATTTGATAGAAATCAAAAAGACTATACAAGAATACTATGAATGGTTGTGTATCAACAAATTGTATAAGCTAGATGAAATAGACAAATTCTTAGAACAAACTACTAATACTAAATCATGAATATAAACTCTGTATACATCTGTAACTAGTAAGTATATTGAATTAGTAATCAAAAGTTACCCTACAAAGGAAAACCCAGGACCACATAGTTACACTGGCAAATTCTACTGTATGATTAAACAATGAACACCAATTACTTTCAAACTCTTCCAAAAAAATTGAAGAGGAGGCAATACAGCCAAATGTATTTTATTAGCCAGGATTATTCTGATCCTAAAGGCAGATAAAGACATTGCAAAAAAAGGAAAACTACAGGCCAATATCTCCAATGAATGTTAACATAAAAATTCTCAACAGAATACCAGCAAACAGAATTTAACAGCTTATTAAAAGGATTATACAACATAACCAAACAAGGTTTATTGCTGGGATGGAAGAATGGTTCAGCTTATTAAAGTCAATTATGAAATATACCATGTTAACCAAACAAAAAAATTTTTTTTAAATGTATTCTGCTCAACTGATGTGGAAAAAAACAACTGCCGAAATTCAACACCTTTTCAGGATAAAAAACATTCAGCAAATTAAAGAAAGGAGAAAACTACAACACAACAAATGTTGTGCATGAAAATCCCAAACTAACATCATGTGTTATGGTGAAAGACTGAAAGATTTTCCTCAGAAATCAGGAACAAGACAGGGATGTCTGTTATCACCAATTGGATTCAACAAAAAACTAGAAGTCCTAATCAGTGTAACTCGGTAAAAATAAATAAATCTAAAAGAAAGAATGAATGAGTGAGAGAAAGAGAGAGAGAAAGGAAAGAGAAAGAAAGAAGCAGCATCTAAATTGGAAATGAAGAAATAAAATTATATCTGTACATAAGCAACATGATTTTATATGTAAAAAATCCTAATGATTCCAACACACACACACAGATCTATAAATGAGCTCAGCGAAGTTGTGGGATACAAAATCAACATTCTGTTACAATTTTATACACTATTGAAAAACAATTACAGAGGAAATTAAGGATGATTTCACTTATTTCATCACAATAATAAGATATTCAGGATTAAACTTCACCAGGGAAGTGAAAGCCTTGTACACTGTATAACAAAGAAATTATATAAGTGAATAAATGGAAAGATATCACAGATTTGTGGCTTGGGACACTTAATATTATTAATGTCAGTAGTGCTCAAATCCATGTACAGATTGAATGTGATTCCCATCAAAATGTCAATGAGGGGCGCCTGGGTAGCTCAATGGGTTAAGCCTCTGGCTTTGATGCAGGTTCTGATCTCAGGGTCCTGGGATCAAGCCCTACATCAAGCTCTCTATTTGGCAGAGAACCTGCTTCCCCCTCTCTCTGCCTGCCTGTCTGCCTACTTGTGATATCTGTCAAATGAATAAATAAAATCTTTTAAAAAAAATGCCAATGATTTTTTTTTCCAGAAGTACAAAAATTCATCCTAAAATTTAAGTGGAATCTCAGTGAACTCAAATAGCAAAACAATCTGAAAAAAGAAAAACAAAGAAGAAAGCCTCGTTCTTTCTGATTTCAAAGCAACACAAAATAGCAAATATCAAAACAGTATGGTATGGCATAAATACAGACATATAGGCCAATGGAATAGAATAGAGAGCCCAGAAATAAACCCTTGAATATGTAATTGAGTGATTTTTGGCAAAGGCATTACCATTCAATGGGAAAAGGACAATCATCAATAACTGTGTGGGGAAAACTGGATATCCACTTGCAAAAAACTGAAAGTAGGGTCTTACCTCAATTCATATACAAAAATTAAGTTAAAATGGATCAAAGGCCTAAATGCAGAAGCTGAACTAAAACTCTAGGAGGAAACATAGGAGAAAAGTTTCATGACATTGGATTTGGCAATAAATAACACTAAAAAAAAAGACAACAATTACAAAAAAAAATGACCTCAATAAGGATAAATTTGACCTCAATAAAATTAAAAAAAAAATTGTATACCAACGGCACTATCAAGAGTGAATAGACAACCCATGAAATGGGAGAAAATATTTGCCTTGGAAAAGGGGGTTAATATCCAGAATATATGAGGAATTCCTATGACTATAGAACAAAAAATACCAAACAACTCATTTGCAGTATTGACAAGGAACCTCAATAGACATTTCTCCAAAAAGATATAAAAGTGATCATTAAGCATATGAAAAGATGCTCAATATCACTGATCATTAGGGAAATGCAAACCAAAACCGCAGTGACATACCATTTTATAACCAACAGGATAGCTATTATGAAAACAGAGAAACAAAAAGTAACAAGTGTTCGCAGGGATATGGAACCCTTTTGCACTCTTGGTAGAAATGTAAAATTGTGTGGCCATCATGGAATTCAATACGGTGGTTCCTCAAAAAACTAAACATGTGATTTCATATGATCCAGGAACTCTATTTCTGGGTTTATACCTAGAAGAACTGAAGCAGGGTGTTCAACAGATACTTATATACCCATGTTCACAGCAACATTATTCACAATAGCCTAAAGAAAGGAGCAGCCCAAATGTACACTGAAAAATGAATAGATAAGCAAGATGAGGCACATACATACCATAGATTATTCAGCCTCAAAAAAAAGGAAGTTCTGATGTATGTTACATAGAAATGATCTTTAGAGACATTGTGATGAGTGAAATAAGCCAGTCACAAAGAACAAATTCTGTATGAGTCCCCTTACATGAGGTACCTGGAGAAGTCAAATTCATAGAGAAGAAAATAGAATGGTTGTGTTCTGGGAGGAGGGGTAATGAAGAGTTAATGTTTAATGCATATGGATTTTAAGTTTGAGGAAATGAAAACAAGTCTGGAGATGAATTATAGTAATTTTTTTAAAAACAAAGTGAATGGATTTAAAGGCTCCTAAATATATACTTTTAATAGTTAAAATTTATTTTACCATTGGTCCAGTGCCTGTTGTGTATTTCTAACCAAGAACAATAAGATACCTTGGAATAAACCTAACCAAAGAGATAAAGGATCTGTACTCAAGGCACTACATAACACTTATAAAAAAAATTGAAGAAGACACAAAAAGATTCATGCTCATGGCTCTGAAGAATAAACATTGTTAAAATGTCTATAATACCCAGAGCAAACTATAATTTCAATGCCATCCTGATCAAAATTCCACGAGCATTTTTCAAAGAGGTGGAACAAACAATCCTAAAATTTGTATGGAACCAGAAAAGACCCCGAATTGCTAAGGAAATGTTGAAAAAGAAAAACAAAATTTTGGAGCATCATATTGCCTGATTTCAAGCTTTTTTTTTTTTTTGTATTTATTTATTTTCAGTGTAGCAGAATTCATTGTTTATGCACCACATCCAGTGCTCCCTGCAATACGTGCCCTCCTTAATGCCCATCACCTGGCTCCCCCAACCTCCCACCCCCCGTCCCTTCAAAACCCTCAGATTGTTTTTCAGAGTCCATAGTCTCTCATGGTTCATCTCCCCTTCCAATTTCCCTCAACTCCCTTCTCCTCCCCATCTCCCCATGTCCTCCATGTTATTTGTTATGCTCCACAAATAAGTGAAACCATATGATAATTGACTCTCTCTGCTTGACTTATTTCACTCAGCATAATCTCTTCCAGTCCCGTCCATGTTGCTACAAAAGTTGGGTATTCATCCTTTCTGATGGAGGCATTATACTCCATAGTGTATATGGACCACATCTTCCTTCCATTTGTCCATTGAAGGGCATCAGTTCTTTCCACAGTTTGGTGACCATGACCATTGTTGCTCTAAACACTGGGGTACAGATGGCCCTTCTTTTCACTACATCTGTATCTTTAGGGTAAATACCCAGTAGTGCAATTGAAGGCTCATAGGGAAGCTCTATTTTTAATTTCTTAAGGAACCTCCACACTATTCTCCAAAGTGGCTGCACCAACTTGCATTCCCACCAACAGTGTAAGAGGGTTCCCTTTCTCCACATCCTCTCCAACACACATTGTTTCCTGTCTTGCTAATTTTGGCCATTCTTACTGGTAGAGTATAAAGAATAACATGGAGGACATTAGGAGAAGGAAAGGAAAAGTGAATTGAGGGAAATCAGAGGGTGGGATGAAGCATGAGAAACTGTGGACTCTGAGAAACAAACTGAAGGTTTTGGAGGGGAGGGGGGTGAGGGGTTAGGTGAACCTAGTGGTGGGTATTAAGGAGGGCATGTATTGCATGGAGCACTGGGTGTAGTGCACAGGCAATGAATCTTGAAACACTGAAAAATAAAATTATTTTAAAAAATAAAGTAAAAAAATGGGCATCTTGGCTTCTTTCACAGTTTGGCTATTATGGACATTGCTGCTGTGAACATTGAGGTGCATGTGTCCCTTCATTTCACTACATCTATATCTTTGGGGTAAATACACAGTAGTGCAAATGCTGTGTCATAGGGTAGCTCTATTTTTTAACTCTTTGAGGAACCTCCAGACTGTTTTCCAAAGTGGCTGTACCAACTTGCATTCCCACTGACAGTAAAAAGGATTCCCCTTTCTCCACATTCTCTCCAATATTTGTTGTTTCTTGACTTGTCAATTTTTGCCATTCTAACTAGTGTAAAGTGGTATCTCAATGTGGTTTTGATTTGAATTTCCCTGATGGCTAATGATATAGAATGTTTTTTTTCCTGTGTCTGTTAGCCATTCATATGTCTTCTTTGGAGAAATGTCTGTTCATGTCTTCTGCCCATTTTTCTTTTCTCTTTCAGTTTACCCAAATTTTGCTATTGTATTTTTATTTCATCGAATGTGTAACACATACTATTCTTAAATGTGTCTCTACTTTTATAAGTATGTAATTAATACACTCAACACTGAAACACACCTGTATTGCCAGAATTTAATAGTATGAATCTTGACTGTAGCAGGTTTTGGGAAGTATTGCCTTCCCCTCCCTAAGTAATAGCAAAACTTCTGTTTCATATTGGTGTAGGGTCCAAGGGGTTTTTGTGGACCTTACCTTGATGCAAAAGACTTTTACCCTTCCTGTAGAAACTCTATATATTTGCCTGATTTATGGTATTGACAAAGAGAATCTCCTGTTCTTACACAGATTTTGCTTCTACCACTCCCATGAAGACTACAGGGTTGAGAGCATTTGTTGCCCTTACCTTCACCTCAGCGACTAAAGACTTGTTTCCAGGGTCCAGAGGAGCAGATAGCATGGCTGAAAATCATCTCATGCATGCCTGTACCACTGAGAGGATTCTCTTCTGTCTTCAGCCTTGCCCTGTCTTTTTCCTGAGCATCTGGAGGAAGCCTGTGGAAGAGCCCTCTTCATGTCTGTGGCTATAGTTACTCTAAACCCATAGGTAAGCCCAACTAGATCTGTAGTAATTCATAACCATTTTTGTTGATTTCTCACTTGCTTCTACTGAAGCCACCTGTGGCTTCTCTGCTCTGACAAAAATGAAAGAATTCACTTGTCCCTTTGCTCCTGGGAGAAGTTTATCATTTTTGAAATTCAGCTCCCCTAGTTGTCTTTTGACAAGTCTTCTATACTGAGAAACGTTGTGCTTTTGAAGATTTTTTTTTTTTTTGCCTTTTCTGAGTTGTTAGGATGGGAATCATATTCTCTTGCTTCCTACATCTTAAGAAGAAGCAGAACTCTCTTGATTATTTACTCTTGCTTCTTTAATTACACTGTAAACTCCATAAAGTTTTTATTCATTCCTGTAAACTGAGGTATGTAAAACAGTGCCTGGAATATAATAATAATTAGATTCAAAAATTGAGTAAATAGTGCATTAATTAGAATACATGTTCTAAAAGGGAAATAAATAATATTTATTTATGCACACACATATCCTCACTTACCTCCTCCCCAAAGCCACATACTTCTATTTTATTCTCATATCACCAAATTTTATGCCTGCATGGCCAGTCACAATTACATCATGTGTGTTTGTGTGGGTTTAGATATTTGATTGATGTTTATTTCTCCCACCAAACTATAAGATTCAAAAGGATATAATTTTTAAATATTTTATTTATTTGAGAGATAGATAGAGAGATAGATATTTTATTTATTTGAGAGATAGAGAGATAGATAGAGATAGAGATAGATAGTGAGAGGCAGAGGGAGGAGCAGACTTGAATCAGAGAGCCTAATGTGGGGCTCAGCAGGGAACCTCATGTGGGGCTCAATCCCAGGACCCCAGAATCATGACCTGAGCCAAAGGCAGACACTTAACTGACTGAGCTCCCCAGGGAGACTGTGAAAGGATATATTTTTGTTTACTATTATTTTCCTAATACCTAGAACATTATCTGAACCAAGGTCTCATTTAATTGTTGAATGAATCAATAAATGACAAAGACATAAAGCAGGTAATATCAGGGGATTGCAGAAAAAATCATAGAATAACACAACATTTTCATTTCAAACATGATGAAAAAGTTTAGGCAATTATATGTGAAAATGATGTTTAAAAAATTCAGTTCAAATTCTTTGTTGTCTAAAGCAAGAAATTAAGGGCAGGAGAAATTAAACAGCTCTCCCAAAATCACAGAACTCATTAGTGGCAGAGCCTGGAATAGAAACTAGGTCTCCTGACTCTAAATCCATTGCACTCGATTTGGGCGCTCTGAGAAAAATGCTTTAAGACAGTGGTTTATGGATATAAAAATACCTATGTTGAGAAACAGGGGAAAAGGAAGATAGACTTCTAAAATATATCTCAGCCATGATATCCAAACAGATGGCCACATTGCAACAACTCTCTCAGGGATGTTATATTCAGAAAAGGCAATGCATCACCAGGTCTCATAATCCCAATGGACAGTAAATGATTTTATAGTGTATAAGACATCACAGCAACCGACATTTCAATATTTCCTTCTGAAGGGAAGATGAATGTAAAATTGCTTTACCTTCATGCTCTAGCTGGTGATTTCCCTGCTGTGCCTTTCATAACACTGATAGGGGGAAAAAAAGGAAGGGTATGAAGAGAGTCTGCCAGCCATTCCAGGTATTCACTGAGGTTTTCACTAATATTAATAACAATAATGTCTATGATAATAATAATAATTCCTAACATGAACTCAATGCAATATGAATTGATTATTATTTAAAGACTAAAACTCTCAACCAATAATCATATAATACCAAAAGGATTTTTTGGTTTGGTTTTGTTTTTTAAATAGGTGATGAAAAACATGGGCTTAGAGAATTTGAAGAAATCAGAGAGCCCTTTAGTGGTAGGGCTAAAATTCAAATCTAAGTTGTAAATAAATAATCAATTTTTTGATCTCCAAAATATTACTTGGATGCCTTTGTTGGTTTCTTGGCTGTCCCGGTCAAGGCCTGAATTTAGTGTCATGAAAATAAATCTATTTTTTAAAGAGTACATAAAACCATGTGCCAAGAAACTACATCATGGTTTTCTAACCCCCATCTCTATCATCTCTGTCCAACAGAAATATAATTAGAGCTACCTATTTCATTCACATTTTTTGTTAAGTACATTTCTAAAAAGTAAAAAGAAAAAGGAGAAATTAAATTTTATGATGTATTTTAACCCACTATATCAAAGATATATCAAAGATATTTTCAATCCAAAGTGTAATTTTTTTAAAATAAAAGTTCATAAATGATATGTTTCGTGCTTTTTCATCTTAGGTCTTTGAAATATACTGAGTACTTTTGAAATTATCTTGTTTTATTTCCCAAGTTATTTTTTTCTATAATTTACATTAATGCGTGTTGCATTTGTACTATAAACATTGTCACAGTAACAACAGTGTCTTTAAAATACACACATTGAGGATGTACCGGAGTGGCCCTGTCATTTAAGCATCAAATTATTTATTTGGGCTCAGGTCATGATTTCAAGGTTGTGAGTTCAAGCCCTGCATCAGGCTCTGCACTCAGCTGGGAGTCTGCTTGGAGTTTTCTCCCTCTACCCCTCACCCACTTTTCCTCTCTCTCTCTCTATCTCCCCCTCTAAAAGAAAAATAAATTAAAATAAATAAAAATAAAATACAGACACTTGGGAGAAAATTTTAAATATATACTTTTTTCTATATTTACCATAAAGCATGTTTCAGTTGTCTTTTGATATGAATATTGTATTTTTCGTTACAATGTTTGTAGAATAAGTTGTATCTTCCTTTTTTTTTCATATATTCTACAATCTAAAAAAAAAAAAAACAGACTTGGAATATTGCATCTCTTTTCAAGTCCATCGCAGCTCATGGCTACACTCCTGTCTGCTATTAAGAGGAATTGTTATTTTCATTACCTGGTGTCTGAGTCATTTTCTATGTCACTATTTACCAGGGACTCTGCATACTGTGTTCATTACCATCTGTGTGACTTATTTAACGTTGCTTCTCAGTCTGATTAATTTTTATACTGTATATCATATTTATTTCCCTACTGTGAAACTTTCCTTTATTTCTGTTTACCCTAATAAGGGCTTTTCAAAAAGTGATTGTTCTTCCATGTAGTTCAGTGTTATCTTCTGAAATCTCCTTTTCAGTTGTTCCTAATATTGTTTGCCTTCAAATGAATCCATACTTTCCATTAGTCATGTGTTATTACATCATAGTATTTCTTGAATATGCTTTTGCCTTATCCCCATATTGCTACTGGATTTTACTGGAAGAACAAACAAACAAACTCGAATTTCTGTAATCAAAGAAGGACCATGTCTTTCAACATCATGAAATGAAGTTTTTGCAAAATAAGAGTAACTCAATTAAGAAGAATAATACATCATAAAAACCTACCATAATATAGTTTAATTTATGCAAACAAGTATACTTTTTACAGAAATGTTATTTTATGTCTGTCCAAGTTATTTCATAGCAATGAACAAAACAAGTGACGCAGAAACTGTATTATTACCTAGCACTGACTGTGTTAGTATACCAAAATATCACATCAAGTATCAACTCATACACAAGTAAAAATCAGTTCCATAATTTAAAATAAAAAATTGATTTCATCCCAATTTCATGAATCCTACAAGTCATCCAACCTGTGTGATAAGTATCGCGTATTTCAGAAGTAGGGATTTGGAGCTTGTAAGGCTAAAACTCCATAACATTATTCATTCAACTCCACATCTTTATTATTTTCATCTGAGCATTAATTTCCAGTTCACCTTTCTCCTCATTCTTTGTCTAGTTTCTCCCTCCCTTAGTATCTGACTCGCAGACTCAAAAATCTGACTCTAAGACCCACAAATACTAAGTACTCTGCTTCTCAAAGATAGAGAAGGGGATTACCTTTTAGTTTTGTTGATTGTTTCCTTCACTGTGCAGAAGTTTTTATTTTGATGAAGTCCCAATAGTTTTTTGTTTTGTTTTGTTTTGCTTTTCATTTTGTTTCCCTTGTCTCCAATGATGTGTCTTGTAAGAAGTTGCTATGGCTCATATCAAAGAGGTTGCTGCTTGTTTTTCACGGACTCCAGTGTTTATAGCAGCATCATCAACAATAGCCAAATTATGGAAAGAACTCAAATATACATTGACTGATGACTGGATAAAGAAGTGACACATACACACACACAGGATATTACCTAGCCATAAAAAAAATGAACTCTTGTCATTTACAATGATGAGGATGGAGCTAGAGTGTATTATGATAAGTGAAATAAGTCAGTCAGAGAAAAAGACAAATACCATATGATTTCATGCATATGTGGAATTTAAGAAATGTAACAGATGACCATAGGAGACAAAAAGAGAGAGGCAAACCATAAAACAGACTCTTAACTACAGAGAACAACAGGATTGTTGGAGGGGAAGTAGGCAGGGGGATGTTTTCAATGGGTGATGGGGATGAAGGAGGGCAGTTGTGATGAGCACAGAGTGTAGTATGCAAGTGATAAATCACTAAATCCTAGGTCACTTAAAAAGCATGATATTCTTCTTAACTGCTCTAGAATTAGTATTGTTTATATAACAAATAAAGTGTCACTTGGTAAAAAATCATTTTTTACAAAATTAAATGTCTCTTCATTAAGTGTGAGCTAATGCAGATATGCTGTATTAGTTTGCAACGACAAAATATCTTTTACTTAAAAAGCAGTTCAAATAGTAAATACTTCTCAGGTTCCATAATCCTATCATTTTTTTAAACCATCAATTCCACTATTTCCTACTTCCTTTGATTGAAATATTTATTTTCTTAAAGATTTTATTTATTTATTTGACAGACACAGATCATAAGTAGGCAGAGAGGCAGGCAGAGAGAGAGGAAGGGAAGCAGGCTCCCCACTGAGCAGAGAGCCCAATGCGGGGCTCAATCCCAAGACAATGGGATCATGACATGAGCAGAAGGCTGAGGCTTTAACCCACTGAGCCACCCAGGCGCCCCTGAAAATATTTATTTTTAAATGACTGCAGCAAATGAAGTTATTATGAAAAAGGGATTTCTTTTTTTTTTTTTTTAAGAATTTATTTATTCTTTTGAGAGAGCGAGATCACAAGTAGGCAGAGAGGCAGGTAGAAAGAAAGGGGGGGAAGCAGACTGCTTAGCAGAGAGCCCGATGTGGGGCTCGATGTGGGGCTCAATCCCAGGATCCTGAGATCATGATCTGAGCTGAAGGCAGAAGCTTTAACCCACTGAGCCACCCAGGTGCCCCAGAAAAAGATATTTCTAAGAAAAACATGCTTATACTTAAAATCAGCAATTGTACTTTTACTCAAGGTCTTTTTAATGTATTTATTTTTTTATTAGAAACAGTCACAGAGAGTAACAGTTATTATTATGAGTGTGGTTATGCGTAACTTTATTAGAATGTATTCTGCAAGTTACCATTACTTCAATGATTTAATGAACAATAGTGATATGAATCTCTAAGTTTAATATGAGGGTCAAACTAAAATCTTACCTGCTTTTCCAGATAAAGTACCATCCTCCTATATGATCTCAAGTATTCTATTGTTTTAGCATTTATCATTTTAAGGGAGGAAAGGAAGAATAGAAGAAGGAAAATTATGGGGAAAACTTAGTAGTTAAAGAATAATTTTTGACAGTATAAAAATAGGATATTAAAAAATGTTAGGCAAGAAATGAATATATGCCAAGCTAAGAGAAGTGCATAATGTGCTTTTATTTATTCAATAACTTTAGATATTTATTCAATAATTATTTATTGTGAAACATTATATGTTTGTCAGAGAAATATATAATGTGTGAGAGAAATAAAAATTAGTAAAAAGAATATATAACAGAGTAGTCAGATATAGCTTGTAGAGAATCATAGTTTAAAGATGTCCAAGCCTTAAGGTTTTAAAAAGTTAGAAAAATTAAGTTTGGATTTTAGACCTCTGGCTGGAAACTCTAACATAAGTAACAGAGTTGCATAAAGATTTAAAAACATGGGATTGTTTGGCTTTTGCCATACTTATATTTAATTAAATAATATAAAACGTGTTCTGAAGAAAATGTTTCATGCTCAAAAATTTGGGGCTGCAGATTTCCCAGAAGATTTACTGTGTTTACATATATGATAAATCTCCAAAAATGCTGTATAAAATATTTTATTTTTCAAATACATTTGACCCCAGACCTCTATTAATGAAGAAATGTTCATTTCTATTATGGGAAATCAAATATATAAAAATTGAAAGAATACTGAATTTCTAGATACCACATTTTTATTTTAGACTTCTAATATTATGATAGCCTTAGATTGCCCCTTAATTTTGCGAAATGAAGTTCCCTCACCAAACTATGAAGAATGAAATTTGCTTATTTAGTATACATTCACAACTGATTTTCTATTAAAGCAGTCACTGATGATGTTGACATTTCTCATATGAAACATTAAAGTTTCATATGGTGAAGACTGACGTAAAATAGCTGTCATTTGGTATAAGCTACTTACCCTCTTAGCCTCAGTTTCCTTATTCCCACATCAAGAGTGTCACATTGGACGACTTAGAAGTGACTTTATAGCCATGAATTGAACAAGCTGATTCAGAGCCCTTACTAGTTTCATTCCACTTAGAGGCAAGTTTTAGAGTATCCCAAAAAATGTCTCTGCAACAACACAAACACCACAGAAGATCTCGTTTCCCAATTTACTTAATGTTCATTTTTTTTTTCAAAATAGACTTTTTCTTTTTAAAACAGTATTAGGTTCAGAACTTTAAAACTGACTGGAAGATACATAGATTTCCCATATACCTCCCTCCTCCACAGATGCATAGTCTCCCCTATTGAGTCTCTCCCTCAACAGAGTAGTACAAATTGATGAACCTACCCTGATGCATCATTACCATTCAAAGTTCATAGTTTACATTATGGTTGACTCTTGCTGTTGTACATTCTGTGGGTTTGGACAAATCTATGACATGCGTCTACCATTATGGTATCATACAGAGTATATTCACTGCCCTAAAAATCCTCTCTGTTCTGCTTATTCATTTTTCTCTCCCCCTAATACCTGGCAACAGGTACTATCTTCATAGTTTTGCCTTTTCTGGAATGTCATAGAGTTGGAATCATAAAGTATGTAAGCTTCACATGATCTCTTCATTTTCTTCCATGTCTCTTCATAGTTTGTCAGTTTTTTGTTTGTTTTGTTTTGTTCTTGTTTTTGTTTTTTGTGCTGAATAATATTGCATTGTCTCGACATACCACAGTTGATTTTATCCATTCACTACTAAAGTACATTTTGATTGCTTCCAAGTTTTGGCAGTTACAAATAAAACTGCTATAAATACCCATGGGAAGGTTTTTATGTGGATATGTATTCAACTCCTTTGGATAGATACCAGAGAGTATGATTGCTGGAGCTGATGGTAAGACTATTTAGCTTTGTAAGAAACAATCAAACTTCCAGTGTCTGTGCCATCTTGCATTCCCATGTGAAATTGATGTCTTAGATCATGAATCTTTCTACTTTACTTGACTTCTCTGAACCTGGTATCTAATCTGCCTGATAATACGTCCTATTGAGCTTTCAGTTCTCTTCCAATATCTAAATTTTTTTTTTTTTTTTTTTACCGAGCCTTCGTATTGTCAGCTTTTAATAGCATAATCAGACTTCTAATATGTTTACTACATTTAACTAAAAGTATATCCAGTAACTGTTCATGTATAACAGTTGATATTTTATTACATAGAATAAAGTTTCAAGACTCAAAGGGAACAGAAGTACCATGTGCTTCAGGAGGTTTTTTTAATGAGAAAAAATATTATTATTGGTGTTTTACAAATCAGTTAAGACATGGAGGCTCAGGGAAGTGATGTGAATTCCCAAAGAGCAAAAGGCTGACCTAAGACTAAACTGTGGCCTGTAAATAACCTCAGATGTGAATAGTTGTCTTAAGGATATTCTTTGGACCAAGGCACATTACCATCATTCGTCCTCTTTTGTACTATTTATTCCTAATTTCCATCCTCATTCCTATTCTCATTGTAAACACTGTGATGGAAATAGAATTTCTCAGATTGCAGATCAAAGAAGGATTTGTGGTCCCAGCTATCAACAGATTCCAACTATTAATAGTGTTAGGATCTAACTCAACTGCAGAAAAAATTTCCAGGGAACTTCATATTTAATAACCAAAAAGGAAGGGATATAAAGTCCTTTCCATTTCAGCTCCTAAAAAAAAAAATTCTTAGGAGTTCTCTATATTCCAGATCTTCCTATGAGCTGGCTGAGATTTTGTTTGTTTGCATCACAGCTGACTTTCTTCCTGTTCTGTACAAATCTTCTTTCTCCCTCTTTTTCACAGCTTTTATTGCCTGCATGTCAAACTCTATCACGGGTTCTGGAGAACCCAACTTAATATAACAGACACCAGCTTTAATGTTTATGATGTATAAGAGTATCTGTTTGCTCCAGCATCAGAAACAGAATGTGTTGTCATGCTTTTTACTTTTAATGAGCTGTGAATATTGTTATGTGCAAGCAGGTATCAGGGAATTAGTCAAACCAGCTGCCAAGAGTAAGCTTTCCTAAACAAAATAAAACAAATATATGGATATATATGTGTGTCTCTCTGCAGCATATTTTAAAATCCACTCCCAGTTCAAACCACCAGTTTCAATACCTTATATCTCAAACATCCTATTGTAAGCCATGAAGGCATTAAAATGACGGATGGGAACATCCTACTTTCAATTACAAACTTTTCCCCATTTGGTTCATAGGTATCATTCTAGGTATCCAGAGCTTACATTTGTGAGTATGAACATTTTTTCATATGTTTGAGGATAAGTTTTATCTATTTTTTATAAATTGTATATGTCTTTTTTTTTCCTTATTGATATCAGTTTTTTGGGGACTTTGTCTATCACATTTTAAAAAAAAGATTTTATTTATTCATTTGACAGGGAGAGACACAGTGAGAGAGGGAACACAAGGAGGGGGAGTGGGAAAGGGAGAAGCAGGCTTCCCGCTGAGCAGGGAGCCCGATGTGAGGCTAGATCCCAGGGTCCTGGGATCATGACATGAGCCAAAGCCAGCATCTTAATTAACTGAGCCACCCAGGTGCCCCATCTTTCAATTTTCGAGACATCTTTGAGATCCTGTTCTCATTTCCTTTGAATATGTACCCAGAGGTGGGGTTGCTCAATCATATGGTTATTCTTTTTTTTTTTTTTTAAGATTTTATTTATTTATGTGACAGAGGGAAAGACAGTGAGAAAAGGAATACAAGCTGGGGGGGAGGGTGGGAGAGGCAGAAGCAGGCTTTCTGCTCAAAAGGGATCCTGATCCTGGGCTAGATCCCAGGACCCTGGGATCATGACTCAAGCCTAAGGCAGAAGCCTAATTACTGAGCCACCCAAGTGTACCTGGTTATTCTATTTTTAACTTTATTTTTTTATCTAGATTATGCATATTTTCTTAGTAACATCTACTAAAATACCCATCATTTCACTACTTAATTATGGAGCTTCATTCATCACATATCAATTCCTACTATATACATGACTTTTTCACAATATTCTATTACATGAAATTTTCTTCTCCTATTCAGTTATGTTTTTGTTTTGTTGATGATTTCTTTTGCTGTGAAAGATTTTTATTCTGATGAAGTCCCTATAGTTTATTTTTGCTTTTGTTCCCCTTGCCTATTTTTGCTTTTGTTCCCCTTGGCATATCTAGGAAAATGTTTCTACAGCCAATGTCAAACAAATTATTGCCTATGTTCTGTGCTAGGATTTAATGGTTTCAGTCTCACATTTAGGTCTTTAATCCATTTTGGGTCTATTTCTGTGTATGCTGTAAGAAAGTGGTCTCGTTTCATTCTTTTATATGCAGCTGTCCAGTTTTCTTAGCACCCTAATTGAAGAGACTGTCTTTTCCCTGCTGTATATTCTTGCCTCCTTGGTCATAGATTAATTGACATATTGATCATATAATATGGGTTTATCTCTGGGCTCTCTACTCTGTTCTACTGATGTGTCTATTTTTGTGCCAGTACATACTGTTTTGATTAGTACAGCTTTGTCATATATCTTGAAATATAGAATTGTTCTTCTTCGAGATTGCTTTGGCTATTTGGGTCTTTTGTGGTGCCACACAAATTTTAGGATTGTTTGTTCTAGTTCTGTGAAAAATGCTATAGGCATTTTGATAGGAATTACATTAAATGTGTAGATTGCTTTGGGTAGTTTGGAAATTTTAATCATAAAGTGTTCTGGTGATTTTAAAGTCAACAACAAATAATATCTGATATGTATGTAAACAATCTGTTATGAGATTCAATCTTTTTTTTTTTTTATCCATTTCTTGGGAAACTAAGCAAAATAGTTCTCTCTCCCAATTCGTAAGTTTCTTTGGTAAATACCCAATGGCATGGAAAGAATACACCTATTCAGTTAGGTTTGGCTATTTCCATTTGGATCTTTGTGCATTTGTTGAATTTTATCTTTTCTGTCCATGCAAGGACTTAAGAGTGCTCATCTTCAGATCCTGGAAGAAGGCTCAGTCTTACCACTAAGAATTTTAAAGAACCAGGCTTCTTTTAAATATTTTTGCTGTTGTCTATTCCCTTTTATATTTCACTGATTTACTCAAACAATTATTCCTCAAAAGTTTTCTAGGCTTTCTATCTTCCTTCCACTCATTATTTCAGAAGAATCTGTTCCATTTATGTATTCCTCACTACTACTGGGGTGGGGGTGGATTTCTGACACAGTAACAAATTCCTTCATCTTGCTATGTACAGAGGACATTTTGTATAAATCTTCATAACTATACCTCCCACAATAACTACTATTTTTTTAATCCCTTCAAACTAAAATTTGCAAACACATTTATCTATACTATTGTCACCATTTTGTCTTGAGCCCATTCCAAGAAGAATTTTGGCCTCTTTAATACAATGAAATATACTTTGCCAGTGTTAATAATTATATTTTATTACTATATTCAAGATCAAGTTTCAGTCTTATTCTTAGTACCTACAGGTAGAAAAAGATGCAATTGTTTATTCTTTTAAAATGTTTTTAGCTTTTTTAAAATTGAAATATATTTGATATGTAACATTCTTTTTCTTTCTTTGACATATAACATTCTTGAAGCACATTCTTTTTTTTTAACATTTTATTTATTCATTTGAGAAAGAGAGCACATGAGCAGGGAGAGGGGGCAGAGGGTGAGGGAAAAGCAGACTCCCCACTAAACAGAGAGTCCCACAAGGGGCTCGATCCCAGAACCCCAGGATCATGACCTGAGCTGAAGGCAGACACTTAATGGACTGAGCCACCCAGGCACTCCTTGAAGCACATTCTTGGCTTGGCTTCTCATATGCCACTCTCTGTCCTCTACTAATACTAAATTACTAGTGTTCTTTCTCAGTTGGCTTGTTTGTTTCTCCATCTGCTCTATAGATGGGGATACTTAAAATGATGCTGTTGGGACTCATGACTGTACATGTCATTTATGTGTTGAAGATTGCCTGTTTCTTTTTCCTTAAAGTCAAGATTGCTTATTCAATATTTTTCTTGATAATCTAATAAAATTCTTGTATTCAACACATCTTAAGACAAGATAACCTTTTCTAGACCTTGTCTCCAACTTGTTTTATGTGTAGGGTTTGTCATCTCCGTACATTTCTCCACTTCTCATCCAGCTGCTCAGGATAAAACAAAACAAAGCAAAACAACAAAAAACATCCTTCAAATCTAAGGGCTTGAATACAGAAAAAAAAAATAGTCAACAACTCCTACTAGGTCTTAGAAAGTTTCATTAAACCCTTTCAAAATGCAGATTGCTTGTCATTTGGGAAAAATTTAAAATTAAAAAATACAAACTAAGCAAAGCAAAATATTTAACCTAAAAATAATATCATGAATTACAAATACTCATATTTTATATATTTGAAAAGTTCTGGGACCAAGTATAGGTTCCTAGGATGACATAAGGGATTTTTCTTTTGGCAATGCCATAAGAATTATGTTTTCCCCAAATACAGCAAGATTTGGGCTATTTTCAGATAGCCATCAATTAAAGCTTGTCTTCCATGTATAAACAGAGATATTAGATATCTTAGGATCAATAAAACCTATGTAAGATACTTTACACTGTCTCAGCTCAGAAAAACAACCATAACTTGACAATTTAGTAGAACCTACTTATTACCACATAATTTTTACTTTAAAATTAAAATAATAAGCAAAGCCAACAAATTAACAATATTAAAGAAACCAAAAATGAAATCTATAAAGTACTTATGAAATACTAATTTCTGTATTATTTACAACCTGTAATTCTGGCTATTTTATGTAATAATAAAATGATTATGTGAAATAAGCAGTTATGGGTAATGACTGGAGCCCAAGTGATTGTTTCTAATGGAGATGGAAAGTATTAAGAAGGCATCATTTCATCTATTTGAAATTGTGGCAAAATATAAAACTGGCTAGAATCCTAATTTTCCAGTATCTTTAATATTAATGTAATAATCTAACAAAATTTTATAACTTTTAGAGAATGTTTATAAAATGATACCAAAATTTAAATATCCACTACCAACCATTTTGTTGCAGTTCTGTGCTGGACAGTCTCTAAAATAGTTCCAAATAATCTCCACCTCCTGGCTGCAATGTCCTTGTAAATGCTCTCTCCCTTTCATGTCTGCTGGACCTAGGGATTCATTTTATTGGCTCCTAATGAGGAGAGCAAGTAATGCAATATTATTTCTGAGGTAAGTTTACAAAATTCTCTGACTTCTGTCTTGCTCCCTCTTCTCATACTTTTTCACTCTGATGGAAAAACAAAAAACAATTGACTTGTAAGGTACTCTACAAAGAGGCTCACAGAGAAAGAGCTGGTGGTGCTAGACAGCACCTAGTATGGACCTAAGTTCTGCCAACAGTTCTGCTTGGAAATGAGACTTCATGTAAGACCTCATGGTTACAGTCTTGCAAGAGACCTTAAGACAAAGTGAAACTATGCCCAGATTACTGACTCAGAGAAACTTTGAGAAATTGATAATAGATGTTTGTTTTAAGCCACTAATGGGAGAGGGGTGATTTGTTACATAGCAATAAATAAGTAATATAAATCCCAACGGAAGTGTTATTTCTGTATCTGCAGTTAATTCTTTAATTCAAGATAAGTAACTGTGATATTCTAGATGGTGTTATTTTACTTTAATTCACTTGTATTTGTTCCATGGCACATATTTCATGGCCATTAAATATCACTGAAACTCATTAAAGCCAAAAAGCATATGTTATCTAGACTTGAGATAAAGAGGGACTCAGTTTTACCATAAATTAGGCAATAATTATTCTAAATGTAACGTTTGTGTATGATATTTAAAGGGCTGAGCCAGTATATATTTAAGGACTGATATTAATTGATAGTGGACTAGTATAAACTTTTAAAAGAAATGGACACTATTAAGCAAAAATTGACTAAGAATGAAATTGTATTGTATTCAGAGTGGACATAATAAATGTCTCTGTAAT
The DNA here is from genome assembly GCF_020171115.1 of Neogale vison. Classification (NCBI taxonomy): domain Eukaryota; kingdom Metazoa; phylum Chordata; class Mammalia; order Carnivora; family Mustelidae; genus Neogale; species Neogale vison. The sequence continues at coordinate 30,502,593 of NC_058101.1, forward strand.
CAGAAATTTTGTTTTCTTTTCCTAATATATTTTGGGAGTAACATGGCTTATTTATTAAACATACACAAAGGAAAAAAAAGAGAATCAGATGTGCTTTCAAAATAAATTATTACAGGAAAATATTAAGTTTGTGCAATGCCATTTTCTTCCTTGTGACTTATTTTATCAAAAATTGACTAATCATTATTACTGTGATGAGATATTGAGATACAAATACAAACTACACAAACTACTTGGAAAAATCAGTTTCTTCTTTAAGGTGTGCCCTAAACCTGCAAGCAATGAAGATTTATTTCATGATCTATATTCATGTAATTGTGAGTTTATCCACCTTAAAACTTTTAAGTATCAAAATGTTAAAGTATTTTCAAGTACTTAAATCCTCATTTAAGTTTTAAGTATCTAGCATGTGTTATAAATTTCTTCTGTCTTTATATATCCAGAATAAATCTTCCAAAGTTACAGCTTTGATTTATGTAATGAATTTAAACGGCTATTTTCTACTTTTATGTTTTTAATGATTTTATCATTTCTTAGTTTTATATGGTTAAATAACCAAGTAGTTCATAATATGATGTGAAAAAACAGAAGTAAATTATATAAATATCACCAGAACACCAAGATAATTAATTCTTTCATCTAACTCCATTATTTTTACTTTATAAATCCACTTTGTGTTATGAACTTCTTGTATTAATCAAATTCCTACTTTTAGATTTATTATAAATGTATCATCTACTTATCAGCATTCCCTTTATAGTTCCCCAGATAAGGATGTAAGCCAAAAGAATCAGGGCTTATGAGTCATAGATATAAGGCATAGAGATAGAAATTGAACCCATTTCACTCGCTCCCAATTCGGTGCATCATATACATGGCTTTTACTGTACCTTTTTTTATTTATCTGTTCCAGAAAGTCTCAGTAGTTAAGAACCCAATCAGATTTTTTTTCCCCAATAAGATTTTTAATAGAAAATCATATTAGGGACTGAGAAAATAACATTTGCCAAGCATTTCTCAACATACATGAAAAGTTATGTACTCATGCAGCTGGAAATTAATCTTGAAAAGAAATTATGGGACATTTACTATAAACAAGAGAGCATGTTCTAAGTACTTTGCAGGGTTAATTATTTAATCCTTTCAACAACCCTATGATACACATGCAAATGTTATACATGGTTTGCAGAAAAAAGATGGATAATTTAAATAACTTGCCAGTGTTTGTCAGTTATTACATGGCAGACACATACCTTGAACCTGGAGGTCTGGTTCCAAAACCCATGACCTGAATTATCATACTGCATTTCTCACTCTTGAGGGCATTAATGTCAGCGCAACTCATATGATATCCTGAATAACTTAAGGGTCAAAGAAATTAATGTTTTCATTTATACCATGTGTATGTGTATGTATTATAATGCAAAAACTAAGAATTACTCTAAATTTCTTGAATTATGGGCTTGGAATTCTGTACTTTTTATGATTATGTCTTTTCATTCAAATTTATATCACCTTGAAATAGCAACAAGAAAAAATATATACTATGAATACATTTTATAAACACAGGTTAGAAAATTAAGCTAAAATTATCCTCTGTTTTAATCTTTCTGGTTTCCTGATTAAAACAATATGATAGGGGATTTTTCCCCTATTAGAAAATAATTAGTCCTAATTTGAAGTAGTTACAGTGAATGCATGTGGGAAACATGGGGTTTTGTACTTATTCTTGATAAATATAACTCCATACTCAGCATACATATTTTCAAAGTATTACTTTATTTAAATACTTTTTATGACTAATGACTATAGGCTTGTATTTAAATATAGTATGTAAAATGGAGACCTCTGTCTTTTAAAATATTAGTGCTAAATTAGAAAAATGACATTTAGATGGCTAAGGAGGGAATATTTTCAGTGAAATCTAGGTTGGATTCTTGTTAGAATAGAGTATTTCGTATAGAATGGAGTTGCTGGTGAAAGCCTAATGTGAACACATGGCATTTAATTTCTGTGAAAGTTTCAGTAGTCTGAGTAAAATGTGGTTATGAGTAAAATAATAAAATATAAGTGGAATGGCACGACAATAGTGCCCTTTTGGGATTCAGGCACCAGCAGTGCAAGGGGCTATTCCAAGAGCATCTGTCTCTTTGGCAGAATTCAAAGGCAGCTGCTCTGGTTCCTTTCATAATATTCCTGAGATTTCCATTTTATTACAGAAATGATGTTTTCCCTCTGTTATTGGACCTGAGTCATTTGCATTTGCCCTACCTGTGATGCTGGGTTATTTGTTTAATTGCTCTTGATGTTCAAAAAAATACTTTATAAGGAAAGCCCAGTGAAAAGCTTTAGCAAGCCCTTATAATTTAAAACCGTTTTGCCTGTGCATATCCTTTTTCTAAATCTCATCCTTATTTTTATTCCCAATTTGATGGATGACAACAGTTGCAAGCTCATAATATCCCTGTTCTTATCATGTCATGGTTTCTTGTAAATGCTGTCCTTTACCGAGGTGACCTATTATATCTCTCTCTGCTGTTCAATTATTTTCTTGTAAAGACTGATAAGGTAAATATATGTCTGCTATTTTTCTTTCCAAGAGCATTCAGTTCTTTTAGCAAATATTTAGAAACTCAGGACTTTCTTATCATACCAAAATGGAAGTCGTACTAATATGTTAAACTCTAAAAGTGAATAAAAAAATCTGTGTATATTCATCTTAAAATTAAATCTGGATGGAATTGCTATTTTATCATTTTTTAGCTTATGATCTTGGACAATACATTTAGGATTTCTGAGTCTCAATTTATTCACCTATAAAACATTGAGATAACACATATGTTGGAAAGATATAATATACAGATATATATTAAAATTTCTATAAAGAGAAAATATGTGCATTAATTTGCTGACACTCACTGTATTCCTGAGGACTCTAAAGAATTACAACAAACTACTAGGTAATAGATGTGACATATAAATGGTGCATCTTTTAGAGCACATTTTCTATCAAAATATTTCATTGCAGTTATCTAAAAAAAGTGATTGTGAAAAATTATCATTTGAAATATTTGTTTTGTTTTAGATTCACTATTTTTTTAATGTGACAAAGAGAAAAATACAGGACAGGTTACAATTTATAAATAAAAGTGAACATAACTAGTCAGAATCATAGGCAGAACAATACCCAAAAGAGAAAATGAAAGTTAGTTATGGAAATTGAAAGAGCAACATGGATACAGAGGTTAAGTGGAAATTATGCAGCTGAAATTTAAAAGAAACATGCAAGATATGTTTGAAAATGAATGGTTGTTATGGCAATTCAATGCGCTGATAAGAGTATGATCAGTGAACTCATTATATTATGTAAATTTAAGAATAATGAATAAAAGAAGGTTCTAAAGCTAGCTTATTTTCAAAGAATGTTAAGAGGTGGTCTTTGGTGGATTATATGAAAAGACATCATAAGTTCATAAACTATTGAGAGTATCACAATTGTAATTAGCAATTGTGTTGAACACTTTTTATTTGTCCTTCCTGATCCATTTTCTATCCTTCTCCTCTCTATTCTGTGCCCTAGGAACACCAGCCTCCATGCATTAGTTAATTAGAGCTCTCTTGCCCACTTCTAGTTAGGTTAGGTTACCAGAGGATGGGAAGACAGTGAGGTCAAAACATGTAATTTACCCAACTCTGGGTAATTTGCCCAGTTCTCTGCCATGTCGTAGGCTGGTAATGGTTCCTCTCCTTGACTTCAGCCCTCAGCTATTGAGCTATAGTATTTTATGAATGCATATGCAAAATGGTAGAAGCTATTTATACTAATGTTATCATTGATATTATCCTATATGTGCCATATTGCCTTAATATGTGCAAACCTAGAAACAAATATTACCATAACAACTTAAAAAGGTAAATAATATATTAGAAGATATTAAATGGGGAAATTATGTAGTTGGATTTTTTATTTTAGCAAAATGTTGACTGGAGACCATCATCATAGAGTGGAAAGATCACAGCTTTTGGATTTAACACACCAAAATGCAATCTGTTGTTACGTTAACTACTTCCTGTGCATCTTCCACACCTATTAACCTCAGTATTTTAATCTGCAAGAAAGGGCTAATAATATCAAATTTCCATATCATTGTGTAGAGATCATGTGAATAGGATTTAAGAATGTAATACAGATACCTGGGAAGCATATTCTGGTGCACTGTAGGAAACCTCATGCCTCAAACTCCTAGGGCTCATTTTACTTAAAATAATTTTAAAGAAATTAAATTTTATGTATTTTCTTCTAATTTCTTTTTTCATTTATTTCCTTTTTTCCCCTGCAAGTTTATTTTTTTTTATAATCTTTGGTTAAGTATTTATTTGTTTTCCTGTTGTCCTTTAAAACTATGTGAACAATCGTCAATTTTCTTCTAAATAAGACTTTGGCCATATAGAATTTCTTCAAAATGTACAATTCAAATTTTACTTCATTTACTCTCAGATTTTTTCCAAGATAAAATTGCTTTTCAGAAGATACATTTCTAGATTAGTTTTTCTCACTTTGAATTGTCTTTATGGATTAATTAAATACATTTATTAGGTTATAATCTATTATGGCGGTCATAGTTTTTGGATTTTGAGTTACATTTAATGAAAAAGCCAATATGTAATAACATTTCCAATTCCATTCACCAATCAAAGCAAGAATAAATCATGTCTGAATCTGGATTATCTACAAATGGAGCTATAACCCTAGCTTTCCAATAATCTCAATTGCAGTATCCAATTTATTTTTTCTTCTTGATGTTTACAAAGGTAAATGATATTGATATGACATCTGGATACTAAAAATTTAGTAGTAAAGCAGAAGTTTTAAAAAGATATTCAACTGTTACAACAGCGTGAATTTACTTACAGAGTATTATACTAAGTGAAATAAGTCAGAGAAAGACACATACTATATAATTTCACTTATATGTGGAATCTAAAAAAGAAAACAAGTGAATAAACAAAGAAACAAACAAAATCGGATCTACAGATACAAAGAACAAAACGCCTGGGTGGCTCAGTGGGTTGAGCCGCTGCCTTCGGCTCAGGTCATGATCTCAGGGTCCTGGGATCCATTCCCGCTTCGGGCTCTCTACTCGGCGGGGAGCCTGCTTCCCTCTCTCTCTCTGCCTGCCTCTCCATCTACTTGTGATTTCTCTCTGTCAAATAAATAAAAATAAAATCTTTAAAAAAAAAAAAAAAGAACAAAACAATGGCTGCCAGAGGGAAGAGGTCTGGGGGTTTGGGCAAAACGGGTAAAGGGGAGTAGGAGGTGCAATCTTCCAGTTATGGAATGAACAAGTCATGGGAATAAAAGGAACAACACAAGGAATATAGTCAATGATATTGTAATAGTGTTGTATGGTGACAGACAGTAGCTATACTTGTGATGAAGATGACATAACATATAGAAATTTTGAATCACTATGTTGTACACCTGAAACAAATGTAACATTGTGTGTCAACTATACTCAAAAACATTTGAAAGGTATTTGTCTAAGAAGAGTGCCAGAGGAATATATTATGTGACAACAAATTTTATTCTTCTAGATGAACTCTTCTTCCCATGCTCCTCCTCAATGCTCTTCTGTAGACTGTCTTCTTTCATCTTTCTTTCTTTTCCTCTCCCTCTCTTTTCTGCCCACTTTCACTCTTCATGTTCAGACTGATCTCATCAATCTTCATGGCCTCAATTGTCATCCATATATACATAAGTATATATGTATATAAGTGCACACATAACACAACTATGATTCCATTCGATAGGTATCTGTCTGTCTATATCCATCTCTTTCCTGATTCATGGACCTATAAATCAGTCTAACCAGTATCTCCACTTGAGGGTCCTCAGGGATCTCAAAAACTCAGCATATGTCAAACTGAAATTACTATACCTGGACTTATATTGTGAATAGCACCACTCTCATTTTACTGTCAAGCCAAAAATCCAGTCTTCTTTCTTGCTTTGTCCCTTGTCCTTATCTTTCCCATTGCCAGTAAAGCACTCCAATACTATAATCCCCCCATCCAAATACTTTTTTGACCTGTCCACTGTCCTGGCTCTCCCTCATCTCACCTAATATTGCCACTTTTATGATTTAGATCACACTTGGACTAATTAATGCTTTCGGCTTCTGATTCTTCCTACTCTAAGTCATTTCCATGTCCAGAAATTCTTCACACAGTAGGCCCACTTTTGGTGTTTTTTCTTAAATTGCTGTTTGTTTTGAAGTTAAAAGGAAGCCACTATTGGATTTTCATACCTCTAGTTATTAAAAACTACTCTGACATTTGTATAGAAAAAAGTTTTTGTATATGGTCAAAAGTTTTGCCTACACTATTTTCCAATGATTTTTAGCATTAAGAGATGCCACAAAGCCTATCCAGAGGCTGTTGCAAGGTGGGGTGAGTGGTGGCAAAAGAACCCGAGTCTTTGAGGTACCCAGTCCTCCCTTCCTGATCAACCAGGACAGTTCTGAATTTATCTGCTTTATATATCACAGTTTACATTATCTTCATAGAAAGAAAGATGGGAAAATGTTTGGAAGGCATTATTATATAATTTTTCCAAATAAAAAAATTTATTTATTGTAAATTCAATACAAATATTCTTACTAGAGAATATCCCAATACACAAATCCCTAAAAACATGCCCATCCCCCCAGAGTTCAAAATTTCCCTGGAAAGTATTTTTGTTCTCAATAGAATGTAGTTTACTCATTTGTTTGGTTGGGCTTTTTCTCTCTGTCTTCTGATGACTAGGCTTAGCAGACTAAGACACAAGTCAACTTCCTAATCAAATTAAGTAAGTAAAACATAATTTAACTTACTAAATGTGTTCTCAATGGATAACATGAAGAGAAAAAATTTTAACTTTTTTTCACAAACATACACTATAAATTAGAGCAATTGATTTTGTAGCTACAAACCTATAGGTAGTCCAAGTGAGGTAATTTTTTATACTTTTTCTCTTTTTAAAAAAACAAGAAATTTCTTCTTTTTTGTTTGGGTGTTTATATGCTTCTATTTTGGATATGGATAACTTCAGGCTAGAAGTACTGGATTATACTACATTGGTTGGATTTTTAGAATCTTATGTATATATTAGTTCAGTTTTGCTAGTTCTCATTGTTGAGGAGCCCTTTCATTCTTGTGTGCTTTCCCTGACTCATGTCCCTAAAGCAGACAACAGGAATCCTTGCATCTTTATCCCTCAGGATCAGTAACATCTCTCACCACATTCTTTTATGCTGAATCTATAATAGATGGTCACATTACCATTTCAGGCATCCACAACTAAATCAATTAAGGATAGCACTCAAGATGAAATCTATTTGCCACCTCAGCTCAACTTTTAAATATTGATTAAGCATTTGCCTCATCACTTGAAATATATAGATTCAGAGTCACCTTCTGCTAATATTTGCTGGATTCAAAAATAATTTTCTCATTTGTAATATCTTCTTATTCATCCTGACCTTCAATCTCTCCATCTTGTACTAGGACAGAAAAGTTGGCAAGCAGAAAGATTTCCAAAGATACCATCCTCTGTGGCCTATGTTAATTCTGAGATATGTTCCTTTCAATCAACACCAGAGTGAATGTATCTTGTTACTATAGCAACGGTCTGCTTTCAGCTAAGTTATTTCTACTATCTCTGATTTTCATTAGAGATTATATTTTATTAATTCTTTGCTAAATTAAGCCTGCCATATTTAATATATTCTGAGTCTTCTTTTTTCTTAAATCTGTTACTTTCAGCTTTTAAGCAATTCTAAATCCAATTTTACCTAAGTAACTCAAGATTTTAAATAGCCAGTAGAATTTTCTCAAAAGGCCAAATGTACCATACAATGACACAGAAGTAGATGATACTTGGACTAAAAAACAAGTTGGATTCAGTGTTTTCTTGGAAGTGAAGATGTCATATTTATTTCATTAAGTATTTCCACTAACTTCTATCCCAATTTTAGAGTGACGTTGGCTGCTTCTCTAAATGACATGGCTAGATTTATTGGCTATTTATTGATTAGTTAGTGGTTGAAATAGTTTCTCAGAGGGAAAAGTTAAAGATGTTTTATGGTAAGTACAAAATAGGAGTTAGCCAAGTAAAATTTGGTGAATAATAAATTATGCCCAATGAAAATATTTAATGATGGAATTAAGCTATATATTTAAAATATAAACAAACAATCATGGATATGAACTGTTTTTATTTGAATGATCATCGAAGAAAAAGCAAAGGATAGTGATCAATGGATTTTATTACATTTAATTTTTATATAATTAATTTCTCTTCAGAATTTCCATTTTTTCCAAGCCCAGCATCAACAGACGTGAAGATATCAACAATCTCTCTCTGTTACCACAAATGATCATGATTTTTAGTATCATGACTTTTTTTTTACAGTGATTGGAAATCAAACTTTCCAATGTTGTTTGAATTTTTGGTTTTAAAAATTATTCAGCAAACATTGGGGCATCTGGGTGTCTCAGTCAGTTAAGTGTCTGACTCTTGGTTTTAGCCCAGGTCATGATCTCAGGGTTGTGAGACTGATCCCTGCCTTGGGGTCCTCACTGGTGTGGGACCTACTTAAGATTCTTCCTCTCTCCCCTCTCTCTCCCTCCCTATGAAAAAAAAATTTAATTTTAAAAATATTTTAAAAAATTTTAAAAATTAAAAATTTTTAAAACAAAAAAATTGTTGGAACATGGTAATGACCCTTTTGGATTTTATTTTTTTGGATTAGAGTCTAAATACAGTGAGATTTAATATTAATGTTAATTTATACATTACTCTCACTGAGTAATTCCTATGTACACTGGTACATCTGTAGTATTTTTAATTCTTGGATATATGTATTAGAATATTTAACACTTATAGCTAGAAATATGCCTTGGGCAAAAGTCAATGAGAACAATTATATTGAATAAATAATTATTGAATTCTGTTTCTCTGAGGCAGTGTGTGGGACATTTGACTTAATAAATAGTAGGAAATCACTTAAGTGAATTATGTAAGGGAAAGCAAGTTTCTTTAGCATTTGATTCTTATAGTTCTTATATGAAATTACATGCTTCTGTGCTTTTCTCCAATTTAATGTGACTAAAAAGAATTAGCTCTGTATGACTGTATTTCACAGCATGATGTGCTATGGGAAATAATGCCAAATACATGACAAGTTGAATTAGTAATTAAAATTAGGACTATGACTCTCACGGTATGAATAAATATAGCTACATTTTAATGGACAAGCATCATTGAAGACAGCACTGGGAATACGTGAAAAGTTTATCTTACAGTTTAAGACAAAATAGTCTTCACTGAGGACCTCAGTAACAACTGAACAGACTTTGCCACTGTGTATGTGTGTGTGTGAGTGTGTGTGCATGTGTGTGTCTTGATTTTTCTAGAGGATAGCAATAAAAGTAGTTACCTGATTATGCTAATTTATAAAACCAACAAGGAGAAATCCTTCACACAAAGTAAGTCTTGCATTCAAAAAACTTTGTTACTGTATGTTCATTTACTAGCTAAGTGGCAACTGCTGTCACACCACCTCCTAGCATTTACAAATTGAATTTGCACCTCAGCAGAATGAAAAATCACTACAGGATTAGCAACTTTGGCATTTCTCACAATAGTCAAACCCATGGAATATTAAATACCCAATTTCCACAACTGTCCTCTATCATCATTTTTGGCACTGCCTTAAACAAAACCCATAGTCAACACCATATCATATGGGAGAGAGAGACAGGGAAAATGTCAATAAAGTTCACTAATCTTTACACTCAGTTTTTCAGGGGATGTATTCAGCCAACTCTTCAGACTCATGTCAGGTAAACCACAGGCAGTCTTCTTCAACACACCAAAAAATATATGCTGTTTATGATGTGGAATTCAAAAAATTAGAACTTTGTTTCTCTTGGATATTTTTGTTTAAACAAATATTAACCGAAGGCTTATTATAAGACTTTATGTGGAAGAATCTATGAGAATATGTGAAAAGTAAACTGATAGGAAGATTGATTTATGTTTATATGTCTATTACTACTCACATATACACACATTAGAAAATACATAGACACACCCCTCCATATACACACATAAATATTGATACTTTACATTTTCTGTACTACTTTACTATTTAAAAAGAAATCTCCATTACAGTATCATACATTTGACCTTACAGTCTTATTTTGCTCTTTTTCTGGGGTATTTGTTTTCTATTTCAAAAGAAGAGGTAGAATTTCTGGTCACAGACTGAACTCTTCAAAGGGATTTTGGCCTAATCTTGGGTACAACTGAGAGATAAGTACTAACAGAGGGACATACATAAAAAAGTAAGAAAACAACAGAAAGTTTCCTGTCTGTATGCCATAGTAGTGTAAATAAAATATTTTCCTGTCAGTAGTAACCTGTTTAAAATACAATAGAAATAACATCTAATGTATAACAGCATAGAAAATAGTAAAAAAATAATAAGCTGTTTATATGATGAAAGCTATAAAAGTTTATAAGGAACAGAAAAAAATGAAAAATGGCAGAATGCTATGATAAGTAATGTAGTAATTAAAAGAATAAATCTATAAATGTATTGCAATCTCAATAACAAGGGTATTTTTATGTTTTTCAAAATTAATGTGGTGGAATATATATGTGAGAAAAACCTCAATGTTTGTGATTACTGAAAATGATGAAGTGCTTTTTCAAATATTAAAATATATTCTATATGATGATAAACAATATACAATCATTTTACCATCAAGATACATAATCAGATTAATACGGTAACATAAAGTCTAGACTCAAGACCAAGTACATGTAGAAATATAGGAAGTGAGTCAACTTTTTATAACATCTACATCATAAATTAATATTTAAAATATATCCTTCCCTCATTTTTGGAAGTACTAAAATGCCTGATGGATTTATAATATTAATATAAAAATAAGATTTTTAAAAGTTCTAAAAGATTAAACAGGTAGTTAAGGGGCACCTGGATGGTGCAGTTGGTTAAGAGTCTGCCTCCAGCTCAAGTCATGATCCCAGGGTCCTGGGACTGAGCCCCACGTTGGGCTCCCTGCTGAGTGGGAGGTCTGCTTCTCACTTTAGCTCTGTGCACTCTCTCTTGCTCTCAAATAAATAAATAAATCTTTTTAAAATACAATAAACAGATAGTTGAGATTATATATAGTATTAGAAGAGGGACACAAGAAGTAGAAAAAATATAAAAAAAGGATATGTGTTCTACATAAAAATTGCTATAATACTAAAATTAATAAACAAGTAAAAGTTAAATGACAAACAGTACTTTGGAAATTTTTTTTTTTAATTATGACCTAAAAAAGGAATTTATACCCATCACACATAACTCCTATAAATCAATACAAAACAGACACAGACACTTCAAAAAAGGAGAAAAATAAAATATTCAATAAGAATAATTCCTAATATAAGTCAAAGATATAGTTAAAACAATGGCAGAACATTTATCCCATCAGTAAAGATTTAAAAGGAAATGAGAATAAGCACTCTGGTAAAGTGGGGAAATTGAATCCCTTATAATTACTGGTGAAGATAAAAATTGTGGGAACCTTATAATTGTCAATATATTTAAAATATATCTGTATTGATTTCTAATCATTACCGTTGTAGAAATGTGTTCTATTAGAAATACTGCTCAAATAAAGAGGTAAAATAAGCTAAAATTTAATATTAGTGTATAAGCATACTGTAATGATGAAGTCAAACCTATTATATAATTGGGGCGCCTGGGTGGCTCAGTGGGTTAAGCCTCTGCCTTCGGCTCAGGTCATGATCTCAGGGTCCTGGGATCGAGCCCTGCATCAGGCTCTCTGCTCAGCGGGGAGCCTGCTCCCCCCCCCCGCCTGCCTCTCTGCCTACTTGTGATCTCTCTCTCTCTGTCAAATAAATAAATAAAATATTTTTTAAAAACCTATTATATTTGGGTAAATTGGAAGGGGAGGTGAACCATGAGAGACTATGGACTCTGAAAAACAGTCTGAGGGGTTTGAAGTGGCGGGGGGGGTGGGAGGTTGGGGTACCAGGTGGTGGGTATTATAGAGGGCACAGCTTGCATGGAGCACTGGGTGTGGTGAAAAAATAATGAATACTGTTTTTCTGAAAATAAATAAATTGGGAAAAAAAAAAAAAAAGAAAAGAAAAGAAAAAAAAAAACCTATTATATAATTGTGTAAAGGAATAGTATGAAATTTTTTAAAAACTGGGCTGCTCTTATAGGAGGACAGGAGAGATTGTACAATGAGCACACATGAATAATGTATTCTCTCTATAATGAAGAGAGTAACAGTGTCAACCAAAACAGGGATAGGGATTTTGCTTACATTTCTGCTTTCATTTACATTATGAATGGCCTCTATGGCATGAAGCAGTAGACGGCATGCAAAAGGACTAAGATATCCACCATGAAAAATCAGTGACCATGGAAAAAACAGAAAGAAAACCAAAGGAAGTCATCTATAAAACTGAAAATTTGAATGTCTATATATTTTATAGAAATCTAAACTGTATTTTGTTAAAAATATTTATGAGTAAGGATATAGTAAACTTCTGGTTGCTTCATATACCAGGATATTCTCAGACACTAATTTCCCACCATATTTGACATGGTGAGAACATTCTACATCATATGACAGCTGCCCACTTTTCCAACACTCTGCATCTTTGACACTTTTATATTAAATGTTTTTTCCTCTTTTGTCACACCTTAGTCTTCTTTGTTCTTATTTTTCATAAAAATTTTATTTTTATTTTATTTATTTATTTTTGTTTGTTTCAAGTTTTTATTCAAATTCCAGGTAGTTAACATATAGTATAATACTAGTTTCAGGAGTAGAATTTAGTGATTCATTACTTACATATAACATCCAGTGCTCATTATAAGTGCTCTCTTTAACACTCATCAATTTAACCCATTCCCCTGCCCACCTCCCCTCCAGTAACCCTCAATTTATTCTCTTAACTATAGACTCTGTTTCATGGTTTGCCCCTCTTCTTTTCTGTTTTCTTCTATGTTCATCTGTTTTGTTTCTTAAATTCCACACTTGCATGAGATATGATATTTGTCTTTCTCTGACTAACTTATTTCACTTAGAATAATACACCCTACCTCCATCGACTTCATTGCAAATGGCAATATTTCATTCTTTTTGATGGTTGAGTAATATTCTAGTGTACATATCTGTTCATTTGTTGATGGACATTTGGGCTCTTTCTATAATATGCCTATTGTTGATAATGGTGCTATAAACATTGGGAAGCATCTATCCCTTCAGATCAGTAATTTTGTATCCTTTGGGTAAATACCTTACAGTGCAATTGCTGAGGAATAGGGCAGTTCTATTTTTAACTTCTTAAAATACGTTTTGAGGAACTTCCATACTTTCTTCCAGAGTAGCTGCATTAGTTTGAATTCCAGCCAACAGTGTAAGAGGGCTCCCCTTTCTGTGCATCCTCACCAATATCTATTGTTTTCTGTGTTGTTGATTTTAGCTATTCTGACAAGTGTGTGAAGCTATCTCCTTGTGGTTTTGATTTTTATTTCACTGATGATGAGTGATGTCAAGCATCTTTTCATGTGTCTGTTGACCATCTGGATGTCTTCTTTGGAAAAATGTCTATTCCAGTATTTACCCATTTCATGAGTGGATTATTTATTTTTTTCAGTATTGAGTTTGATAAATTCTTTATAGATTTTAGATACTAATACTTTATCAGATATGTTGTTTGCAGATACATTCTCCCATTCTGAAGATTGCCTTTTAGTGTTATTGATTGTTCCAACAAAAATCATCCAAAATTTTTAAAATTGATTTCCACAAGATTTCAACATAAAATGCCCAAACCTAAAATACTGAAACTTTGTAACTATTCTACTTCCACAAATTTCTAGCTATCTTTGTACCACTAATTATTGATTTCTTTACTCTAGACTCACTAATGAGAATCGGTTACATATGCCCTACTACTAGTTTTTAAAACCCAGCTCAAAATCCTTTATTCTGAAAAGACTGATCCCAACTTTCATGGCTTATACTTTTAGTCTTTCTTCTGTGATACTATAATTCTTGCAAAATATTTTAATATTGTCTCATATAACTTGAAAATGAACTATATTTACATTGATTTCCGAATGATATAGAATGACTTTCTGAACAAAATGCTCTCCACCCACCTTTTTTTGATCTTGTACAGAGGATTAGATAACATTAAGTCATTAATTATTTAAACAAAATAACTTCCTTAGTGAAATAATATTGTGGATAACAGTCATTCAGAGACAACATAACTTCCTATGTTTATTTCACTAGAAGAAAACTTAAAATTACTTTTTAACTAAGAATTAGATTCTTTGACATGTTAAAAGTAGAAGTGCTTCCCCAGTAAATCATAGTATGAGAATTTAAATTCATACAAAGGAATTTAATGCCCAGAACTTTGGAATGAGAACAAAAAATATTTTCTTGCTAGCAACCACTTTTTACTAATTCCCGTGCTCATCAACATTACATCAGAAATCAGTATTACAGTGAATGTAGACTAATTGTAATTTAAATAAAAATTTTGAGAAAAAAAAGTTTGGTGTTTTTTGGTTTGTTTTTTTAATTTTTTAATTTTTTTTTATTTCTTAGTGCAGTATCTAAGTTGAGTTCCTTTCTGTACACATAGCTCTAATAGAAAATAAATTTTGATTGTTGGAGAAGTATCATTCCAGTGTTTTACTTTCAAGGTTTGTGATAATTATCATCAGTACGGGTCACAGAGATTGGTAGCAAGGAGAAAAAATGGGTTTGGACATGCACACTGAATGCTTAAAATGGATGCCCTATGAAGAATACAACCCTTGAAAAATATTAGCTGTAGTCCATTTTATTGTCACCCTTGAAGAAGTCAAAGCAGGTGCTGTTAATCTTCTGCCAAATTCCCCTTTCCTTTGCCTGGTTTTTGCTAGATGAGATAAGAGGACAGACTGGAGTGGAGGAAGGAGGGGAAGACAGTCTCCACTGGACCAAGGACTGTGCAGTGTTAAGAAATTAATAGAAACTTTTACCAGTGCCTAATAAATCTGCTTTGCTAACAGCATGTGCCAGATGTAGTCGTCCATGAGCCCCCAAATAAAATTATTCCCAAATGGAGATATGTCATTTATAATGTGGAATTATATAATAAAATAAGTACTCAAGAGATAAGAATAATCAGCTGAAGAAGTACTTGTAGAGTCTATTGAAGGGCAGTCAAAATATGAAATAACACAAAATGGAAGGGAAAAGATCAGCACAAAACATTGCTTTCTTACCAATATTTTGGGACATTCTGACCAGTTTTATTTATGGATTCTTCTAGTACCCATTACATAGAAAACATGAGCCATAAAAACATTAAGCGAATCCTTTACATTTGGGGTTTAATATTCAATCATCTTTTCAACTTTATCAGCCATTACAATCAAATGAGTGATTCATGAACATTTGAACAAGTAAAAATTAGAGTCAGCATTCTCAAGAGTAGTTATAGTCCTAGACATGATAAGAAAGTCAAATAAAAAGAAAAAAAATTTGTTCACCTATCTGCATGAATGAATAATTCTTCAGTATATAGAATGTTGAGGGATTGAAAAGCAATGTCATGTACGTTTGATTAAATTCATTGTCAAAGCATATTGGAATTATCTTTTACAAATCATTACTTCAAGATCAATGTGGGATAAGGTTTCTCTCAACCATACTCTAGCAGAATTTCATCAGGCAACTGGGTTACCAAATAAGATATTATGCATAAATATTTCATGACAATTAATGGAGAAAACAATTATAACATAAGCAGTGTCTTTATATGTTTTTCTTAAAGGAACACAAATTCAGTAGAAAATAAAAATGTGCTGGGTTCATTAGGATACTTATACAGATGTAGTCAAAGAATACAATCATTTTTTACTTTGTAAGTGAAAAGTTTCATCTGGAACACATTAAAGAAGGGCCCAGAAACTTAGGAGCAGTATGGTAGTTGTAAAGATGCAAAAATTTTCACTAGAAAAAAATCTGTAAAAATAACATTGTTGAATCTATTTAGAAAGTAAAATAAATTGAGACACAAAACATTTAATTCTTCCATCTCAAAGAATTGCTCTATAAATGTGACTAAGATTATTGAAACAATGGTCTCATGCTAAGTGGGTACATATACATTTTCCTGACAAAGTTATAGCTTTTAACACTGTGCAAAGCACTCTTCTAAACAATGGAAGCTCAAAGATGAATAAAATCTAATTTTTGTTCTTACCGAGCAAAAGTGGAGTTAAATCCACATATTGTCACATTAATGTATCTAACTTGGAAATATGCTCATACATATGTAAGTTATAAAAATGAAAACTATTCCTTCCCTATTTTATGAGTAAAAGCATCTATAAATATCACTTTTATGCCTGAGCATTTCTGAAGAGGCTCAATAATGTGGAGAGAAAGTATACTTCAGCACTGCTTTTCATATTCCTGCAGATGTGATAAAACCAACAAAAGCTTCAATAGCAGAGGAATATCAATAGGTGACCAGGAAAAAAATGGAATGAGTGGAGTAAATGCTGCATGATGGGAATTAGTGGGAATTACTGTTCTTGAGAAATGGCAGAAAACACAGAGAGGACTTTGAAGTCCATCTGCACAAGATTGGTTTATGTTTTATATTGATTCTATGTTTTTAAGTAAGATAGTGAGGTGGCTAGAGAGACATATGATAGATTTGATTTTGACAGAATTTATTGCTAAATGCAGTGCCCATCATTGCACATTTATTACTACTTTATTCTGATTCTGAATTTCTAAGTTCAATTAGTTTTTTCTTTTATTATTCAGACCAACAGAGAGGAGGATTTGCATAGACACACAAAATTCAAGAAATATAAGATTTTTTATACTTAGCTTTAGTGTAATTTTGTTCCATCTCTAAGCTGAAAATTTCCTAATTTTATTAATCTTAAACAATACTCAGATTATTTGACATTCATTGAAAACACATAAATCTACACATAAGTCATCTATGATAGCCATGAAGCCTCCTGAGAGGCAGGAGGAAACCAGCTGTTGATATTTTAGTTTGTTACCTATTGATTCTTAAAGCAGAAAACAGAGCATTCTCTTTAACCTCTGATATGAGCACACATTCTATTTGTGTGCCAGTGGCAAAAATATTGGTCACATTAATGATGCTTTGTAGAATATAAAATTTTCAAAATAGAGTTTTATATTGACTTTCATACCTGACCAACCTAAATTACCATCTGCAAGTAATAATAAATTACTCTATCTCAGTAATCAATATGAAATTGTCAGAAACTATGAGAACAATTTATATACATGTATAATGACAGGTATCTAATAAATACCATTAAATAAATCAAATAATAAAATAGTATGATCAAATATGCCTTCAACCATTTAAAAATCCTACAGTACGTATGGACAAAACCAAAAGGATTTTAAGAAAATAAATTTAAGTTCAAGAGGTATTGTTGACATATCAGCTTTTCATTAGATGTTTACATTCCTTTAGTGTGTTATGCTGCCTAAGATGAGACCTACTGGGAAGAGATTATATATATAATTAATCAGGCATTTTATATTCTAAAATACAATATTATTCAGTAGTGGTTCTCTTCTACTTAGAATAATCCCTTACATTTTAACTTTAAAGTAACTTAAGTAAATATTTAAGTAATCGTAGACATTAACCCATATATTAATGGACTTTTGGATTTGTCCTTATTCTCACAATCTTTATGTTATATAATTTAATAACTATCACATTAAAAATAATGAACACAGGAGATAAAGTCATATACTTGAGTGGTGATATAGTGTGAGTTTGACCAAAGGAAATACAAATGAGTGACTAGAACAAAACTTATTTATTGACTATTCCTGGGTTTGATACTAGATTTTGGAAAAGATGTGCTGGTGAGACACAATCTGTTGCATCTTTCTAAGATGAGTCAGAAGTTAGGGAGAGATTTTTTAAGTTATGGTTATAAAAGATAATTTAAAAATCTTCCATTCAGGGGAACCTGGGTGGCTCAGTTGGTTAAGTGGCTACTTTAGGCTCAGGTCATGATTCTGGGGTCCTGGGATCAAGGCCCCCTACAGGCTCCCTGCTCAGTGGGAAGCCTTCTTCTCCCTCTCCCTCTTCCCTTGCTTATGTTCCCTCTCTCACTGTCTCTCTCTCTGTCTCTCTGTCAAATAAATAAATTAAATATTTTTTCTCCTTTCCTTAAATTTCTTTTCAGTGTTCCAGAATTCATTGTTTACGCACCACACCCAGTGCTCCATGCAATACGTGCCCTCTCTAATACCCACCACCAGGCTCACCCAACCTCCCACGTCCCTGCTCCTCCAAGACCCTCAGATTGTTTTTCAGAGTCCACAGTCTCTCATGGTTCATCTCCCCCTCCAATTTCTCCCAACTCCCTTCTCTTCTCCATCTCTCCATGTCCTCCATGTTATTTCTGATGCTCCACAAATAAGCAAAACCATATGATAATTGACTCTCTCTGTTTGACTTATTGCACATAGTATAATCTCTTCCAGTCCCGTCCATATTGATACAAAAATTGGGTATTCATCCTTTCTGATGGAGGCATAATACTCCATAGTGTATATGGACCACATCTTCCTTATCCATTCGTCCATTGAAGGGCATCTTGGTTCTTTCCATAGTTTGGTGATTGTAGCCATTGCTGCTATGAACATTGGGGTACAGATGGTCCTTCTTTTAAATACATCTGTATCTTTGAGGTTAATACCCAATAGTGCGATTGCAGGCTCATAGGGAAGCTCTATTTTTAATTTCTTAAGGAATTTCCACACTGTTTTCCAAAGTGGCTGCACCAACTTGCATTCCCACCAACAGTATAAGAGCGTTCCCCTTTCTCCACATCCTCTCCAACACAAGATGTCTACTGATTGTTAATTTTGGCCATTCTAACTGATATAAGGTGGTATCTCAATGTGGTTTTGATTTGAATCTCCCTGGTGGCTAATGATGATGAACATGTATTCAGATGTGTGTTAGCCATTTGTATGTCTTCATTGGCTCGTGGTATTTTGATAGGGATTGCATTACATGTGTAGACTGCTTTGGGTAGTATAGACATTTTAACATTGTTCTTCCAATTCATGAGAATGGAATGCTTTTCTATTTTTTTGTGACCTCTCTGATTACTTTCATAAGTGTTCTATAGGTTTCAGAGTACAGATCATTTACCTCTTTGGTTAGGTTTATTCCTAAGTATCTTTTTTTTTTTTTTTTTAAACAACCCATGTGATTAAATTGGGTCTACAAAGATAATCCAGAATAGTTTTTCCACCTCCAGGTCAGTAAACTTAATTACATCTTCAAAGTAACTTTTGCCATGTAAGGAAACATATTGATAAGTTGCAAGGATTAGGATGTGGACATCTTTGAGGAGAGCATTATTCTGCCTCCCCTGGAGACAATACAGAATAATTGAAATGATTGCTTGGATTTGGAGAACTAAGAACATTCATCTTGATCTGAAATGTAGCAAGCTCCAGAGAAGGAACTGGATTAAGTACAGAAGACTTTTTTGCACTTCTGAGGACAGAAAATAGAGTTTACTGTATTTTAACGAACAACTTATTTTTGAATAAGCCTTCAAATATAGTAGTTATCAATTTTTTACTTAGTTGTTTTCAAATGATCTGCCATCTCATGAGTGTGGTTATGAATGTAAATCAATTTTATATACAAAAGTTAACATTCTGTTAAGTTGATGTGTCTGAAGGGAAAAAATACAAAATGTTTCCTTCTAAGTCTAGTAAAGAAAAGACATTTTTGTATACTGGAAGCTCACATTGGTTTTTTTTAATTCCTTAATTTAAAAATTAATTATTTTTAAAGTCATCATGCAGGAAGTAAGAAATCTGTGCTGGGAGAGACAAGCTGGTCTTTCACATTTTAAAAAATACATATTCCTTTTAGTTGATTATATGACTTCATAATCTAGGAGGGGTATCAGTAAATAAGGTAGGCTGGTATCTAAAAGATGATAGTAAAAATAAGTGGCTTAGATAACTCTTCTGAGGCCAAAATCCTTTTATTCAAGGATGTTTTACTAGATGTTCACTATAGATCTTCCTGTCTGGACTTTGCCCCTATTCTTCCATATTTCTCTCCTTTAATGGGTAGCATGGCCCTGAACTCTTTGCCCTACCTTTTCTCCTAACTCCCTTGAGGAGGGAGTTACTGCCCTTTGTTTAGATGGTGGTAATCTAGCACAAATCCTAAATGTGGTAAATCTGATGACTTTCTTGTTACTTCTTCATTGTGACTGAGGTGGGTAAGAAAGGAGGAGAGAGACCCAGACACACAGAGAAAGACAGAGAGACAGACAGAGAGAGATACAGAGAGGGAAAGAGACTCAAGCTTTCTGTTTGCTGTGTTTTTATCACATCTAGATTGGGGGTTTTAGAAGGAATGGTGGGAAGAGAGAAGGCAAGCCTTTTTTAGCCTTTGTAGTACTTATGTCTTCTAATCTTGTTTTGTATGAAATCTCCAAAGTCCCAAACTCATTCTAAATTAGCTTTTGGTTACTGTCTGAGAATATCCTTAGATAATGTCCACACATTGTACCCTATTCCTCCATTTCTCAAAATGTCCACCCAATTCTTCTACTTTTCCTCCAATTATCGTAGATGGCATAAGTGTGTGTTTATTATATTGTTAATCATGTCATTTATGTAGTAGACCTGAGATTGTCTCATGTACTCAAGATATTACTCCAGCAATTCTCCCTGACTTATCCTACATGACTGTCTTCTCCACTTTGCTGTATTAGTTCCACCACCTTATAAACATGCTGGTGTTATTCCTCTTAAAACAAATACATCACAAATAGATGAACTACCTCTTGACTCCCTTCTCCACTTGTGCCCATCAACTACTGCCCCATATCTGTGTTGACCTCCACAACAAAATTCCTCAAATTGTCTATATTGACTTATCCAATTCTTCCCTTTCATCTCATAAACCTACTCCAATTAAGCTTTCTCACCTACCACCTGACAAAATTGATCTCATTAAGACTATTATGATCTCAGGGCACCTGTGTGTCTCAGTCAGTTAAGCATATGCCCTTGGCTCAGGTCATGATCCTGGAGCCTGGGATCAATCTCAGCATTAGGCTCCCTGCTTAGCAGGGCGTCTGCTTCTCCCTCTGCCCTTCACCCTACTTGTGCTCTCTCTCTCTCCCACTCTCTCTTTCAAATAAATAACATCTTTAAAAAAATTTTTTTTTGAAGAAGACCATTATCATCTCACTTTGTAAAATCTAAAGCGTAACTGTTCTCCAATTATGAAACCTAACAACAGGAATTAAAAATACTGATCATCCCCTCCTCTTAAATACACATTCTTAATCTGGCTTCCACATTACCAAGATTTTCTTTCCCATACCAGTAGCTCTTTCTAGTATTGGAGAAATCAAGTACAAAACCTCTTTTAACTTGCTGCAAAGGGCAGGACCATAACTATTTGGTTCAACATTCTGTATATAAAGCCTGTAATGAAAGTTCTGGATGCAGAGCCCAAAGATGTAGGAAAAAATGGGAAATACTCTAGGAAAAAGAGGCACAACAAAATATTAAAACAAAGCTTAAGACTTTATGATTAGTAAAAGAGGTCCTTTTTTTCCTACTTATGTAGACTACTGGTTCTGTCATACTTGGTCATTATTGATGTTGGAAACTTTATGTCAGTAACCACAAATTTGTACAGACTGTTCTCATTTTCATAGCTCAGACTTAATTTATAATTCTATCAAAGCTATTTTTCTTCTATCTATGTCTTATCCTGGCATTTAGAAAAATGTTAGAGATCAGACTATGGAAAGAGTTACATGATTTTTTTCTTCCATCAGACCATTTTTGAGTACACTTAGAGTTAGAAAATTGAACTGAAGTCATAATGTTAAAGAAAAAAAATATTCTGACACTTGTTAAAATTGTAAGGAAAATCTGAATTAGGACTATTTCAATAAGGTGCAAAGATTATCACAATAGGAGACAGAGATGGGCTCAATTCTGAGTACAGCAAAGACAGCAGGTGATTATAGTCAACAAACAAAATGAGGAGTGCTCAGTAGATGGAAAATTACTAAGAGGAGACATCAAGAGTATGGACATTCTTGCTAATCTGACTTAGCAGATTTTTGCTAAACTGGGGCTCAAAATACTGTAGACAAGGCTTTAGGATGAGGCAAGTCAAAAAAGAGGGCACCAATGATACTGTTGAAGGTTTGGTCAAGGAAAGTCTTTGTCACAATCTTCCTTCATCTAAGATTTAAGAGCTTCCAAATGTCCTATTGTTTTTATTGTTTCATAATATTGCAACTAACCAGAATTATCCAAACATTGTGATGACTATCCACGAACCACTATGTATTGCATTACTTCTGTCATCCAACCTGTACTCATTGCTTCAGGATAAACATTTATCAACTTTTCCAAAGCCACTCCATCTATGTATTTTTCAGTTGTATTTCTGAGTTCACTTTACAGTTTTTAACTTTTGTTTTGTCTTAAGATTACTGCTTACTTTTGCTTCTCCCTGGGACTTTGCCAAGTTGCTGGATTTATTATGTCATATATCAGCATGTTAAGTGTTCTCAGCACATATATCCCTTATAAGTCCTTTCTTATTTCAATACCAAGGCTTCCCATTTGCCTCAGAAATGAATCTTGGCAAAATTATTGGACTTCTATGATATTTCAGTTCATTTAAACTAATAGTGTTTTAATTTTGATTGTGACTTTTATTTCTGCAATATTAATTGATTTTAAATTCTTTTACATTTTAAAAAATCCCTTAGTTAACTGATTTCCTTGATATAATATTTTATTCATTTTTAAATTATGAAAACAGTATTTTGTCTATCTCTGATTCTATAACTTCTTCCCTCACCCTGCCAAACTATAATCCTGAAAATTTTGCCAGTAGGATCAGGCCCACCTTAGTTGTAATAAAAAACTTTGTCAGAGAAAGAAGTACATTCGGAGCTTAAGAATTTACACTTGTAAGATCTGGGTCTTTTTTCTAACATGGCTCATTTTCCAGTGTGCCTACTGCAACTTGTAGGCATGAAATATGTTCCCAGTTGCCACCCTCTCTCCCCCCCATGTTGATTTAGTGTCTGAGTGTGGTTTTTATATCAATCACATCACTATACACTGAATTTTTATTATGAGCAAAAGTATTTTCTGAACCATGGACCATATGTTTAAGATCCTACAACTTTTCCAGTTTCCAGTTTCTTCTGGGTCTTTCCTACTATATAATGGGATCTGTTCAATATCTTGAATGAATTGCCGTTGGAGTCTGGCTATATAGTAGAGCATATCTAGGACCATGATGACACTGCTCACCAGACCCAGACTATGCTTCCCTGTCATATACGGTATGACAGTATTCTCTGTCATACTGTTGTGTAAGGGCCTATATCCTCAAGGTTTTTCTCCAATAAAATGTAAGTTTCTTGAGAGTGAGATATTTCCATATAATAAAACACAACCAAAGAGGTAGACTGAATATTCCTATAAACATTTTAAAATTTGAATCCATATTTTAAAACCTTCCAATATTTGCATCTGTATTTTAAAACTTACAGATATTTTGACTGACAAATTCTATTAATCATTAAAGAAGAAGTAGTACCAATGTTTATTTATAGAAAATAGAAAGAGAAGGAGAGAAAATATTAACTTTATACTAAACCTGATACAGACAGAACAAGAAATAACCAATAACCTTTTGAACATAGATTCAAACATACTCAACAAAAAATTGTCCAAAATAATCCTGCAATATATAAAAATAATAATAATCAAAAGATGTGGTCCATATACACTATGGAGTATTATGCCTCCATCAGAAAGGACGAATATCCAACTTTTGTAGCAACATGGACAGGGCTGGAAGAGATTATGCTGAGTGAAATCAGTCAAGCAGAGAGAGTCAATTATCATATGGTTTCACTCATTTGTGGAGCATAACCAATAGCATGGAGGACAAGGGGCATTAGAGAGGAGTAGGGAATTTGGGTAAATTGGAAGGGGAGGTGAACCATGAGAGACTATGGACTCTGAAAAACAGTCTGAGGGGTTTGAAGTGGTGGGGGGGGTGGGAGGTTGGGGGTACCAGGTGGTGGGTATTATAGAGGGCACAGCTTGCATGGAGCACTGGGTGTGGTGAAAAAATAATGAATACTGTTTTTCTGAAAATAAATAAATTGGGAAAAAAAAATTAAAGCTTTCTCTCTGAGGAACTGTTTACTCCATTTAAATGAAAGACTAAAATTAAACAACTTTGTTAATTATGTAATGATATATAATTTAAAATGGTATAAATTTTAAATGATGTAAAAATAGTATATAAGAGTATACAGAATATAATGGGGCACCTGAGTGGCTCAGTGGGTTAGGCCTCTGCCTTCAGCTCAGGCCATGGTATCAGGGTCCTGGGATGGAGTCCCGCATTGGGCTCTCTGCTCAGCAGGGAGCTCGTGTCCCTCTCTCTCTGCCTGAGTCTCTGCCCACTTGTTATCTCTCTCATTCAAATAAATAAATAAAATCTTAAAAAAAAAATAAAAAGTAAGTGGTTTTGATTTGTACTTCACCAGTCATTAGTGATATCAAGTACTCTTTCATATACCTGTTGGCTATTGGTATGTCTTCGTTAGAGAAATATCCATTCAGTTTCACCCATTTTTCTAAATTGGTTTATTTTTTTATTTTTAATTTTTTTTTTTTTTTTGCTAATGAGTTGTAGGAATTCCTTATACACTCTGTGTATTAACTCCTTACCAGATAAAGCATTTACGAATATTTTCTCCCATTCCATAGGTTGCCTTTTTGCATTGTTGGTTATTTCCTTTGTTTTGCAGATAAGTGGTTCCACTTATCTGAGATACCTGCAATAGTCAAACTCAAGAAGCAGAAAATAGAATTGTAGTTTTTAGGAGCCAGGATGAGAGAAGGACTAAATGAGGAATTGTATTTCAAAGGATATAAAGTGGGACGCCTGGAGGCTCAGTCATTAAGTGTCTGCCTTTGGCTTAGGTCATGATCCCAGGGTTCAGGGATCAACTCCTGTGTCAGGCTTCTGCTCAGCAGGAAGCCTACTTCTCCCTCTCCCATTCTCCCTGCTTGTGTTCCATCTCTCCCTGTCTCTCTGTCAAATAAATTAAGTAATTTATTTAAAAAAAAAGGTATACATCAATACTAAATCATCTGCACAGCAAAGGAAACAGTCAACAAAACAAAGAGGCAACCCATGTAATGGGAGAAGATATTTGCAAATGAAACTACAGACAAAGGGCTGATAATCCAAGATCTATAAAGGACCAGTGTCCAAAATCTATAAAGAACTTAACAAACTCAACACCCAAAGAACAAATAATCCAATCAAGAAGTGGGCAGAGGATATGAACAGACGTTTCTGCAAAGAAGACATCCAGATGGCCAACAGACACATGAAAAAGTGCTCCATATCACTAGGCATCAGGGAAATACAAATCAAAACCACAATGAGATATCACCTCACACCAGTCAGAATGGCTAAAATCAACAAGTCAGGAAATGACAGATGCTGGCGAGGATGCGGAGAAAGGGGAACCCTCCTACACTGTTGGTGGGAATGCAAGCTGGTGCAACCACTTTGGAAAACAGCATGGAGGTTCCTCAAAATGTTGAAAATAGAACTGCTCTATGAGCCAGCAATTGCACTACTGGGTATTTACCCTAAAGATACAAACGTAGTGATCCAAAGGGCACGTGCACCCGAATGTTTATAGCAGCAATGTCCACAATAGCCAAACTATGGAAAGAACCTAGATGTCCATCAACAGATGAATGGATCAAGAAGATGTGGTATATATACACAATGGAATACTATGCAGCCATCAAAAGAAACGAAATCTTGCCATTTGCGACAACATGGATGGAACTAGAGCGTATCATGCTTAGCGAAATAAGTCAAGTGGAGAAAGACAACTATCATATGATCTCCCTGATATGAGGAAGTGGTGATGCAACATGGGGGCTTAAGTGGGTAGGAGAAGAATCCATGAAACAAGATGGGATAGGGAGGGAGACAAACCATAAGTGACTCTTAATCTCACGAAACAAACTGTGAGTTGCTGGGGGGAGGGGGGTTGGGAGAAGGGGGGTAGGGTTATGGACATTGGGGAGGTTATGTGCTATTGGGTAAATTAGAAGGGGAGGCGAACCATGAGAGACTATGGACTCTGAAAAACAATCTGAGGGGTTTGAAGTGGCGGGGGGGGTGGGAGGTTGGGGTACCAGGTGGTGGGTATTATAGAGGGCATGGCTTGCATGGAGCACTGGGTGTGGTGAAAAAATAATGAATACTGTTTTTCTGAAAATAAATAAATCGGAAAAAAAAATAAATAAACTGCTGCAAAAAAAAAAAAATCTTGAAGAAAAAAAATTGATAGAAGGCTATACCCCATGTTAAGAATTCTTACCACAACTAAAAATGAAAGAAAACAAAACAAAACAAACGAAAGTTGGGTTTATTCCAGAAATACAAAGCTGGTTCATTCAAAATCCACTTCATCATATTATTCCATATTTGACAGTATTAGCAAACTAAAGAGGAAAAATATATCTTCTTATCAATGGATCCAAAAAAGTTTTCTGTAAGATACAACATTCACTCATGATAAAAACTAGCAGTAAATCTAATAATGGACATCTACAACAAATAAACCAACAAACACTATAACAAACATACTTAACGATGGAAGACTGAATGGTTTTCCCCTAAAATTGGGGAAAAGGGAAGGATAACTACTCTTAAGTATCCCATTCAATATTATAATGGAATTTCTTTTAAGAAAAAGAAAAGTCTAGCCAACAAGAAATGAAGAAATAAAATTTTCTTATTTGCAATATTCATAAAACTATAAGATGCTAATGAAAGCTATCAAAATAGACCTAAATAAATGAAGAGACATATGATGATCACATATTGGAAGATGGCAGTTTCCACAACCATTCTTCACAAATTGACATGCTTATTTAACCCAATTCAGATCAATTTCCAGAAAGCTTTATTGGAGGTATCAACAGGCTGCTGCTAAAACTTATATTCCATGTTAAAGAAAGTAGAGAAATGAAAGCAGTTTTAAGAAAAGAACAAAGCTGGAGGATATACAATAATCAATTTTAATACTTGCTATAAACTAATAAAAGTCAAAATAGTTTGGTCTTGGAAAAATCGTAGACATAATGTTACAGAATAGATAGTCCAGAAATAAATGTATACAAATATGGTCAATTGACTTTTGACAGTGGTGCAAAAGCAGTGCATAAAGCATGTTTTATTTCATCACATACTACTGGAAAAATTGTACATTCAAATAAAAAAAAATGAGCCCTTATCTACACTTCACACCTTACTCAAAAAGAAAAAAAAAACTCTCTCTCTCTCTCTCTCTCACACACACACACACACACACACACACACACACACATATTTAAAACATAAAATTATGAATATTTAGAAGAAAACCTGGGATAAAATCTTTATAAACTTGGGTTGGGCAAATAATTCCTAGATATGGCAATGACAGATATTTCTTTAAAAGGAAAATATTAATAAACTAGACTTCCTCAAGATTAAAACCTTTGTTCAATGAAAGTCAATAAAAAGAGAATGAAAAGACAAGTTACAGATAATGAGAAAATATTTATAATCACATATCTAATAAAAGATATATCCAGAATAGGTAAAAAACTCAAAATCCAATGATAAGAAAGTAAATAATTTAAAAATGAGTGAAAGAAGGGCACCTGGGTGGCTCAGTCAGTTACGTGTCCAACTCTTGATTTCAGCTCATGTCATAATCTTGGTGTCATGAGATTATGCCCCACATTGAGCTCCACATTGAATGTGGAGCCTGATTGAGATTCTCTCTCCCCTTCCTTTTCCTTCTGCCCCTCCCCCAATAATGTGTGCTTTCTCTCTCCCTCTCTCAAAAAAAAAAATAAATAAATAAAAATAAATTAAAAAATGGGCAAAAGACTTGAGGAGTTATTTGAACAAAAAGATGTACAGATGGAAAATAAGTATATAAGATGTTCAACCCTATTAGTCATTAGGGAAATGCAATTTGAAACTATAATGAGATACTACTGTACATTATTTAGAATAACTAAATTCATAAAGTCTGACAATATTAAGTGCTGTTGAGGATAGAGAGCAACTGCAACTCTTATAATGTTGCCAGTGGGAATGTAAAATTGTACAACTGCTTTAGGAAAGATTAAGGATTTCTTATAAAGTTACACATGCACTTACTATAAGACACAACAATTCCATTGCTGTATACAGGAGTGAAATAAAAATTTATCTTCAAACAAGGACCTAAAACAAGGTTGAAACCATCTTTATTCAAAATTACACAAAAAAATAAAAACTGGAAGCCATCAAAATGTCCTTCATTAAGTCAATGGATAAGGTGGTACATTCATATAATGGAAGACCTACTCCACAATGAGAAGTAATAAGCTGCCAATAACATATAGCACATGGGTGAATCTGAAAGATATGCTGAATAAATAAATCCAGTCTCCAATGTTATGTACCATATGGTTCCATTTTATATGATGTTCTAGAAAAGATAAACTTCAGAAACAGAGAAAATATTGATTTCCAGGGGTTAGGGTAAGGAAGAGTGTTTGACTACAAAATGAAATTAAGAGGGGAATTTTGGAAATGATGGCAGTTTTCAGTATACTAACCATACTGGTATTTATACAGATTTATACAAACTCATACAACTGCACACCAAAACATGTTAATGTTACTGCATGTTCCACATACATGTGGGGTAGCAAGGTGCTCTGCTTATCATATCAGTCCATCACTCCATATTGAAAGAACAGCCACCATCTGTAACAATGTCAGTCACCATATCAAGGGGAAGAATTTTAAAAGAAAGAAAGAAAGAAAGAAAGAAAGAAAGAAAGAACAAGAAAAGAGGAAGCATGCACTGTTGCTTAATGCTTCATCCTGAATGTTAGACATGTCATTTTTGCTCCATATGTTCTTAAGAAAGAGAGAAAAAAAAAGTTATATGGCCATATCTGACTCCAAGTTTGGGGGAAGTTTATTTATTTTTTTAAGTTTTAGATATGATATATATATATATATATGTGTGTGTGTGTGTGTGTGTGTGTGTATATATATATACATATATATATCACCACTTCTTTATTCATTCATCTGTTGATGGACATCTCAGCTCTTTCCACAGTTTGGCTTCTGTCAACATTGTTGCTATAAACATCGGGGTGAAGGTACCCCTTCAGATCACTACATTTATATCATTGGGGTAAATACCTACTAGTGCAATTGCTGGGTCATATGGTAGCTCTATTTTTAACTTCTTGAGGAACCTGTTTTCCAGAGTAGCTACACCAGCTTACATTCCACCAAAAGTGTAACAGTGTTCCCCTTTCTCTGCATCCTTGCCAGCATTTGTTGTTTCCTAACTTATTAATTTTAGCCATTCTGACTGGTGTGATGTGGTATCTCTTTGTGGTTTTGATCTGTATTTCTCTGATGCCAAATGATGTTGAGCATTTTTTCATGTGTCTGTTGGCCATGTGTAATGTCTTCTTTGGAGAAATGTCTGTTCATGTCTTCTGCCCATTTCCTGAGTGGATTATTTGTTTTAGGGGTGTTGATTTTGATAAGTTCTTTTTTAAAAATTATTTTTATTTTTTAAAGATTTTATTGATTTATTTGAGAGAGAGAGAGCCCAAGCAGGTTAAGGGGCAAAGGGAGAGAGAAAAACAGACTCACTGATGAGCACTGTGTCTCTTTTTGCGCTAGTGCCATACTGCCTTGATGATTACAGCTTTGTAATAGAGATTGAAATCTGGTATTGTGTTGTCCCCTGCTTTGGTTTTCTTTTTCAATATTCTGCTGGCTATTGGAGTCTTTTCTGGTTCCATACAAATTTTAGGATTATTTGTTCCAGATCTGTAAAACATGTTGATGGCATTTTGATAGAGATTGCATTGAATGTGTATGTTGCTCAGTATTTATTCTTCCAATCCATGAGCATGGAATAGTTTTCCATTTCTTTGTGTCTTCCTCAATTTCCTTCATAAGTGTTCTGTAGCTTTTGGAATACAAATCATTTACCTCTTTGGCTAGGCTTATTTCTGGGTATCTTAAGGTTTTGGTGAGCATTTTTCTATGCATGTCTCCTAAGGTAAGGGAAACAAAAGCAAAAACAAAACATTGGAACTGCATCAAAATAATGATTTTTCACAGCAAAGGAAATCACGTTTTATAAAGGCAACCTACTGAATGGGAAAATATATCTGCAAATGATGTACCCAATAAGGGGCTAATATCCAAAATATATAATTTATACATCTCAACACAAGAAAAAAAAAAGCAAACAAAACAAAACCCAAATAATCTGACTAAAAAATGGGCAGGGAAACTGAATAGACATTTTTTTTTTTCCCAAAAAAGACATACAGATGGCCAACAGACACATGAAAAGATGCTCAACATAATCAATCAACAGGGAAATGCAAATCAAAACCACAATGATTATCACCATATACCTTTCAGAATGGCTAAAGTTAAAAAAAAAAACAAACCCACAAGTTGGTGAGGATGTGGAGGAAAAGGAACCCTTGTGCACTGTTGGTTAGAATGTAAAGTGATGGAGCTGCTGTGGAATACAATATGGAGGGTCTTCAAAAAATCAAAGATAGAAATACCATATCTTATAATGTATGTGTGTACACACATATGCACCCAGACATACACACAATGGAATATTACATAGCCATAAAAAAAGGTGAAGTTTTTTTCCATTTGCAATAACATGGATGACTTAGGGGGTATTATCCTAAGTTAAATAAGCCAGACTGAGAAAGAAAAATAGCATATAATTTCACTCATAGGTAGGATCTATATACCAAAACAAGGGAATAAGCAAACAAAAAGGAGAATCAAACTTATAAATACAGAGAAAAAACTAATGGTTACCAGAGAAGGGGTGTGGAGACATAGGCAAATTGGGTGAAGGGAAGTGGGAGAAACAGGATTCCAGTTATGGAATGAATAAGTCATGGGAGTAAAAGGCACAGTATAGAGAATATAGTCAGTGATATTGAAATAGCATTATATGGTGACAGATGGTAGCTACTCTTGTGGTGAGCATAGCATAAGATAACATACAGAGATGTTAAGTACCTATGTTGTGCACCTTGAACTAATGTAACATACAGTGTCAACAATACTAAAACAAAACAAAACAGGGACGCCTGGGTGGCGCAGTTGGTTAAATGACTGCCTCCGGCTCAGGGCGTGATCCTGGAGTCCCGGGATCGAGTCCCACATCAGGCTCCCAGCTCCATGGGGAGTCTGCTTCTCCCTCTGACCTTCTCCTCGCTCATGCTCTCTCTCACTGTCTCTCTCTCTCAAATAAATAAAATAAAATCTTAAAAAAAAAAAATTAAAAAATAAATAAATAAATAAATAAAACAAAACAAAACAAAAAACCATTAAAAAAAAAAAAAAGAAAAACCCAAAGCATTTTTTTTTAATTTGCTTTTTTATTTGGAAGGGGAATGCAGAGATGTTTGGCCATTTGTCAGTACAAAAATGCACATTAGAATTGGTGGTTTGTGATGAAACTAAATGTTTGGTCATGTCCCACAATGGAGATTTTCACTGGTCTGGGGTAAGAACAATTTCAAACTGGTCTTGAAATCTCCTTTATTAACTGAAAATGGCTATTCTTACTGCACTTCCTGCAATGCAGAATTATTCTCTGTGAAATTTTGAGATAACAACAGTGGAAAATAATTAGAAATTATTAAATACTATGCAATTATGGGGATTAATAATCAACATTTTATTATATAATTATAATTATAGTCATTATAATTTTAAAATTTCCATAGTGCTTGAAGAACCATAAGTAGTTTTACCTAACTTCTTCACATGTTAAAACAGCAAATGTAATTATTCTCTCTTTATAAACATAGAAAATTCAATTGTTTAAAAGCAGATATCTTTGAAGATCTTTACTTCCAAGCTTACATAAAGAAAATTTCTTTGATTTCCTTAAAGAACTATCCTTTCAATTTAGATCTTAATAAACATTCTTTTTTTTCAATTTGATATATTAATTTCCTATTTATATTTATTATCTTTGGCTTCATAATACCAGTATTTGATATCTATAATCCCAAAAAGCCAATTTCCTTTCCTCTTTGCTACCCCCCAAACTATTGCACTCTTATAAAATATCTTCCAGTAAATGAAAATTGAATGATTACACAGATGGAGAAAAAAGCAGATCATAGAATTGTACATCCTTTAAAAGTGACAATTGAGAGATCAAAAGCATTTATGAAAACACTTTTTTGGGAACAATCATATTGATAAATATCACATACAAATAAAACGTTTTGAGAATGATTTCTCCAAAGGATTTGAAGTTAGATTCCAGAAAATGTTCAAGTCTCTTTTTTGTTGTTGTATATACCAAGGCCATGGCTGTCTTCAATTGAACTGGATGACAAGAGGTGATGAATTTTCTCTTGTACTGTATAAAACCACTGACCTGGAAAGCAATAGTAAAACTCTGCTTTGCATCAAATAATGTTTCTTTTGTGTCTTTTTCTTTCTCTAAGAAACTAAGATTGGTTTCTTAAAATATGACAGTGTTTGCCTTATAAAATACTGCCAGTTTATTCCTAGAAGAATTTAAATAGGATCTTATGGAAAATCAATTTATTGTACAGGAGATTCAGATAATGGTTTTATTTACTGTTGTTGATCTACTGTCACCCATGGTATATTACTATTAAAACAAGAAACTACCATCAACATAAAGTAATCAAATAATATTTCTAACACAAGTACATAGGTCAACAATGACTTTTCTTATTGAAGACCAAATAATTTAGTTTAGAGATTACAGAAAAATACAATGCACAAAGAATAAATCCCAAATATATCATTGAAGACATTTTTTTCAATAGAATGATTTGAGTATATTAGAAGCCAAGAGTTCAACATCCATTAGGACAGAAGCTAGAGATGGTATGAAGCATTTACAGAAAGATTTTAACTGCTGGTCTTTGCTTTGTGTTGACCTAGTTAGTTCTAGTATCATCATGCTCCCCAGCAATAACTCTAACCCAGAAGTTGACCTCAAGTCTCGTCTCCTCCCTAACATCCTGATCCTTCTGACTATTGTCTGAACTTTATAGCTTACTCAGGAGCTACCAAATCACAGGAATTTTAAATTCATTTCCCTTTTGTCTTAGATACTGAGACCAGCTACTAAGGAAACAAACAGTCAACCAGGTACAACAAAGCTCATAGCATCAAAAGTCAAAAATAGTGCCAACCATAGCTTGCAGGAAATTGTTGCAATCAAGATTACAGAGACTGCTCTATATCTATGAAATATAAATTGATTACACAGCATGTGTTTCTTAAAAATACCAATGACTTTTAAACATACCTCATGAACAGACATTTCTGCATTATATCTAAAGTACCCAAAAACTTTCTATGCAGGCAATCTCCACACATTCTTATTTTTTTTTTTTTTAAGATTTTATTATTTATTTATTTGTTTGTTTGACACAGAGAAAGAGAGATCACAAGCAGGCAGAGAGAGAGGGGAAACAGGCTCTCCACAGAGCAGAGAGCCCAATGTGGGACTCGATCCCAGGACCCTGAGATCATGACCCGATCCAGAGGCAGAGGTTAACCCACTGAGCCACCCAGGCATCCCTCTCCACACACTCTTATAAACTCTTGACAAAACCTTTTACTTCTTTAGGTCTCAATCTTAACTTCTATGAAATGGTGACAAAAGAAAAGATAATCTCTTAAATTCCCTCAGTTTTAATTTTTTTTTAGATTTGTTTATTTATTTTAAAGACAGAGAAAAAGAGCAGGGGGATGGGCAGACGGAGGAGAGAAGCAAACTCCCCATTGAGGATGGAGCCCAACATGGGGCTTGATCTCATGACTGAGATCACCACCTGAGCCAAAATCAAGAGTCAGACACTTAACTGACTGAGCCAATCAGTGCCCCTAACCTTTTTTACCCCTCCATGGCATTTTTATTATGTTAACCAGATACTGAGTTATTCACTGCTAGACTCAGTTCAACCTCAAACTACTATTATGAAGCATAATAGGAAAAAAAATGTAGCTATGCTCTTATTTATCATAAATTATATAAAATTGAGGGGAAATTTAAAATAAAATAAAATTGTGTAAAAGTTTGACAGAGAAAATCTATAGACATGGAGGTGATATACTTTATTTGGTTTATTTGGTTTTATTTCTACAAATTAAGTTGACTTTGATAAACAAGTTGACTTTGTGTGATAAACAGTTGACTTTGATAAACAATTGGCATAGACAGCTAATTAGGGTCAGACAGAATGACTCTCACTAGCAGTCCACCCCCAGTCATCATTTTTGATCAATTTCATCTAAGAGTTAACTAATTTACTTTTAGCAGTATAACAATAAACCTAATAATAATTAATGAATCAAGACCTGTATTTTCTGCTTTACCTTGGGAGTTTTGACAAACGGCATGTAGTTCAAACCTTATGGGCACCTAGTTTATCTTCTCTTATTCTTCTTTCTCCCAATCACCTCCCCACCCCTCATCCACTTTTATCTTCCCCGTCACCCATTCACTGTTAGACTTTAAAATGATGAAATGCTGTGAAGGTATGGAATCATGTCTGTTTTACATGTCACTATATGTTCATTTCTTAGCAACAGATGTAGATAATGAAGTACTGAAGGAGTGAAGCTCATACTTTTCTGTGAGCAATTTTAAAAACATTGAAACAAATACAATAGATTTGAATTGCTTACAATATTGGCTCAGCTCACCCAACATAGGAAAGGTATATATCTGTAGTTAGGGATATGTGCTTATCAGGACTTTCAAATTTGAAAAGTTATTATCATGTCTACCTCCAATTCAGCTTATTTTTATTTATCTTTTACCTTTTTAAAGGTTTATTTATTTATTTGAGAGAGAGAAAGAGAGAGAGAGCGAGCAGGGGGGAGGGGCATAGGGAGAGGGAGAGAGAAACAAGCAGACTCCTCACTGAGCACAGAGCCCAACCCAGAGCTCATTCTCATGACCCTGAGATCATGACCTGATCTGAAACTGAGAGTCAGAAACTCCCAATTCAGCTATTTTTAAAGTACATATTTATTTCCCTTTTCATATTTTTGAGGTTTAGCATCAGTCTTAAATGCTGTCATGATGCACATTAATAAGTCACACACTTTGTTCTTGTGTTAGCAGTGACAAATTATAAAGAATCTGAAGATATGAGGAGCAGACTGGCCTTCAGGAACAGACTTGTTCCAACTTCCCTCCCCCCAAACCCCAAGGTTCATTCTGAATTCCATCATGACTCTATACAGAGAACAGCAGCTGCCATGGACTGGTTTCCTTTTAGGGCACACCAACATTACACAGAATTATAAAAACATATTGATAGATGTTCCACCATACTCCTGTAATCAGAAGCAAATACCCTTTTATCAAAAGGGATTAAATCTGGCACTGTGCAAAATTCAAAAGGATCAGATCCTTTTGAAAGGGTCCAGAGTCCGTTAAACAAAAAATTACCTGGGCTACTGGTAAGCCCCAGGTGTTCCAAAAGATTGTCCTAATGATAAAAGGAAAAAAAGAGTGTGACCCATAAGTAAGTACACTTGCCCTAGATTCAGAGGTCAAAAAGGCCCCCTGATCTTCTGGGCCCCTGACCCTCCAAGTAAGAAGCATCTATGCAACTCATTGACGTGAGGCCAGATCCTTTGGTCCTACTGGAACAAGAGGTATTGCCTGTGGGCATTGCCCAGGAATTTTTGCAAAAATAGTCTAAGTTAGTTCTCAATTTGAGACGGCAGAAGAGAAAATAGAGTTCTTCAGGGGAAGAACAATACACAGGAGAACAATGCAGAACAAAACAGGAACCAATCACAAAACAAAACTGAGGAGTGTACAGGGTCTGGTAAACAAGACAGCAGGATGGCACCACCTAATGACCAGAAGCAAAAGGACTACAGACAGATCAAGTCCAGGTGTGGGTCTACCTCCTGCCCATGGGCAGGACCTGGAAGAGGGTGTGAGTCCATCCCGGGAGGGCTGTAGCACCCAGTGGGACAGACTGGAATGTCTTTTCTTGCTATCCCCACCTATTGTTGCCCTTTGTATGCTACTTCTTTCTAGTAACTGTGATTTCAATAGTGCCTAATGATTACAAAATATAATTATATATAACTATAATATATATTATATATAATTAGATATGAACTTCAATGCTTATGGAATATTATTTAAAAGTAGTTGATGATCCTTGCCTTTATCAGAGGACAAAAGCCTGGAGTGTAGGTTTGATTTTGATTAATAGACCTTTTTGTATGTGAGTTACACAATATTTTAAACTTTTTGAGTTAACAGAGGGAGGCAGAAAGAGGACCCTTTTAATAAAATAACCTTTTCCAATCTGCTAATTTCCTCTTTGTTGATGGCTATATTAACTTTTTTTTTTCCCTTAATTTTCTGTATCGTATTTTCTTCTTATTAGAAAAGTAGATGTATTAGTCTGGGTTCTCCAAAGAGAAAAAGTGTATATTTATAAAATATACAAATATATAATACACACCTCTCTCTCTCTCATAAGATGTATTATAAAAAATTGGCTTATGTAATTATGGAGATTTAGAAGTCCTAAAACCTGAAGCGAGCAAGTTGGAGACCCAGTGGAGCCCAAAGGATAATCCCAGTTAGGACTCACAGAGAGGAGAGGGTTGAGAGGATGGTCAACAGGCAGAGAGGAATTCTTACTTGTGGGAGAATCTTTTAGTTGTATTCAGGTCTTCAACTGATTGGATATGGGCCATCCACATTAGGAAGGACAATTTGCCTTACTCAGCCTATAATCCAAATATTAATCTTCTTCAAAATCATACTCACAGTCACACTTAAAATAATATTTGGCCAAATATCTCAAAATATCATTTTCTAGGCAAGTTGACATATAAATTTAACTATCACAGCTCATGGTTTTTGCTTATTGCACTTCTAAAATAAACCAAAATGACTATTTCATTCTAATAACTTTTTAATTTTACTTTATTCCTCTTTACATTCCCTTTTTCTTCTGAGCATATTTTCTTCTGAGTCTAATAATGCACTTTTTAATGTCCATAATTTTATCCTCAGTAATGAAAAATGCTTAAGCCTACATAGCTTTCCTATAGGTATTGCATGTGCTCAGTTATTTTCTGGATAGCATTCTCTTTATTATTATTCTTTAAATAGCATGGAGCACTGGATATTATATGTAAACAATGAATCTTGGAACACTACTTCAAAAGTTAATGATGTACTGTATGGTGACTAACATAACATAATAAAGAAAAAATAATAAAATAAAATAGTTATTACTACAATACTGATATTCACTTCAACTATAGAGTATTTATAGAGGTGTTACTTTATCCATTTCCAAGTAAAATTTTTGGTATATTACTTTATGATTTAATTTTATTGCATTTCTTATACAACATGGTTTATACTATTTCTAAACTAGGGCTTCATTCAGTCTTCATCCTATATTTATAATTAGATGACAGCAAATAAAATTTTTCTTTGTAGGAGTTAACATTTGAGATAATATTGCTTGGTCAAAGTGACTTATCTCTTGTCTACCTGATCTTTCAAACAGTGGGAAAAACATTAAAGTCTCTCACTTCATATAAAATATATTAGGTATATATAATAGGTATATTCATTTTAGAAGTGATGAAAGTGTTCAGATGCTTGAATATTTTGAAATTACTACCCACACTGTTTTTGATGGATTAGGTGTGGGTTTATTAGAAAGGATAACAGTTAAGGTTTACTTCTTCAAATACTTACATGGACATGAAGAGAAAACCCATTCTTTCCTAGAATTTTATTTCATTTAAGACAATACTGTCACATGCTAGACCCCAAAACCTGGCGTTTACTTCCCACTGGCTGGCTTATAATCACTAACCTTTGCCTTTCATCTCCATCTAAGCTCTTCTTTC
The DNA here is from genome assembly GCF_020171115.1 of Neogale vison. NCBI lineage: Eukaryota > Metazoa > Chordata > Mammalia > Carnivora > Mustelidae > Neogale > Neogale vison. Next base: position 30,540,898 of record NC_058101.1, read on the forward strand.
TGGCTTTCCTCTTAACTCAGGCAAATGAAACCCAAAACCAACCCCCAGGCAATGGTGACTGTACTAAAAAAACTTCCACTGACCCAGACCAACCAGACAGTTTGAGCTCAACCTGACTTGCACTGTGCAGATAGAACATGGAGTGACCTCTGGAATGACCTATCATCACCTTTACCTCATTATTATACTAAACTCTGTGCCCAAGGAGGAGCCTCAGGCTAATTTATATTAACATACCATGTATGTACAGGCATTTTTCCCTAAGGCTTATGTGTGATCTTATGCCTGCCTCTACACAGAATGATAAGGATTCCCTATCTAAATTTTCATTCTAACCCTAAATAAAAGGAACACATTCAACCTCTCTCTGGGAGTCAGGGCTTTGGAAAACATTCCTCATGATTTCCTTATTTGTTGTAGTATATGTTTATTTTTGGTCAATTGTCCCTTTGCCAAATATGGATGTCATATATGTAAAAGGAGAACAGAGTCTTACCTAGGAAATCCAAAACCAAAATTCTAATGAATATTTTTAGATTAAATTGGTCCTTGAATCCATTTATCAGTATCATTGAAGTCCTAGGCTCACTGCATACCCCTTTTTCTACTCTATGTATATTAAATTTAAAAAAGCTCTTTCTTGAGGCTTACATACTGACATAATCACAGGTTTCAGAGATCAGGACATGGACTTCTTTGGGGCATGATTATTTTCCTTAACACTACATTAAGTATTGGCTTCTTCCTTTTTTAAATCTGAATTCTCTACTTTTTAAATAGTTTCCCCTGAAATCATCTCCCAAAAATCTCTTCCACTCAAATTCTAGTTTCAGCATCTACTCTGGAAGAAGTTTACCTAAAACAATTGTTACTGAAGAATTAAGTTAATTAATATTCAGTCAACAAAATTCATTGACTGTTAAAACTTCTGGGAATAGAACAAAGAAAAAATTAAAAATGTCTCTATAGCTTTGGAGTTCATAGTCTAGTGGAAGAATAAGCAATAAATATATATAACTTTATATAAGTTACATGTATATAACTTTGTTATAAGTATGTAACTTTATATGTTATAAGTATGTAACTGTGAAATAATCAAGAAAAAATATCAAATAGTGGCATGTGCTTTCCATGGAATTAAAATAAGTGAATGTGATTGTAATGTAAATAAATAGTGGTTGAGCAGCTACTTTTGATCAGGTAATGAGAGAACTCTTTGTGGAGGTGGCACTTAAAGTGAGCTCAAACAACATGAGCATGTCAGCACTGAGGTTTTTTTTTTAAGCACTCTAAAATTTAAAAGGTAGACTCCTCCTCCGAGCATATGAAAAAGCCCACTTTAAAGGCTTTAAAGTAGGAATTATATTGCTTCATCAAGGACCAGAAATGTATAGCTAATTGGACTGTATTATAATGGTAAAAAATGTACTGGAAACAGAGGCAGTCAGAGAAATTAGTAATGGCAAGGTAATGTAAGGTTATGTGTTTTAAATGTGTTGGGAACGTTGCAGACGGTTTAGATCATAGATGAGGCTTCTTTTTAAATTTCAGTTTGGGGGAAAAATCACTTTGGCCCCAGGGAAGCACTGGATTTTAGGAGTTAGTAGTGTAGGCAGGGAGACCAGTTAGGAGGCTATAAGGAATGAGACAAGAGAAGTTGGGAGCTTGAGTTAAACATTCAGTGTAGAAATAAATAAAAAATGGAGTAAGGGAAGGACAAGAAATCAAAAATAATTGACCAGAAAAGGAGATGGTTGAAATGGGAGGGAATGAGCCATTGGTGCTACTATTAAAGATTAGAATAAGTTTAAAAGGAGTATTAGAGTAAAATATAAACAGCTTGGCATCAGAGACTTTAGTCAAAATTGAAGATTGAACTATTAAAATAGTAAGAAAAAGTTAGTTATGAAATAAAATGCATTGGTGATAAAGTATCAGGTCATCTCCTAATTAGTTACATATTGGGATATAAATACATACCTTTAATATTAGTAATAATTTAATATATCAATATCTTAGAAGATGTAGAAAAAAATCATGGCAATTCTTTTGAGCTTTTGTTAAGCTGTCTTATAAATTAGGCCATAATTACTTTTTCTAGAATCCATGCTGTGAATCTAATATTCTCACAGCACTAATTAAACACAATTTTTGACATTTTCAAAACTTACTAAATGTAACTTTTATGTTTACTACAGTCTGTTCTGTAGCACCAGTTTTTACATAGAAGTTTTAATATTAGCACTCAAGGTCAGTAATCATAAAACATTAAAATATTTTAAGAACAAAAGCTTATCTATAAATATAAATATATATTCTCCTGACAAGACCCACCAACAATATATTGCTAAGGGTATATATAGATATAGTAAAACTATGAAAAAAGCAAGGGAAGTTGAGAGTAGTGGTTACCTCTGAGTGAAGTAGTTGCAGATATGAACTGGAAGGAGCAATGTACCCAAAACTTCTACAATATTGATATCACTGTATTCCTTAAATTACCTGATGGCTACAAGGGCAACACTTTAATTTTTATATTATATGATTTATATGTTACTTATTTAAATATCTGTATAAAATTCTTCAAAATTATTATTATTATTATTATTTTAAATACAAGGACTTCCACTTTGATGTACAGAAAACTTTAAAGACATCACCATGGGGCACCTAAGTGGCTCAGTTGGTTAAGTGACTGCCTTCAGCTCAGGTCATGATCCTGGAGTCCTGGGATCGAGTCCCGCATGGAGCTCCCTTCTCTGCAGGGAGTTTGCTTCTCCCTCTGACCCTCCCCTCTCATACTCTCTCTCTCTCTCTCTCTCTCTCAAATAAGTAAATAAATAAATAAAATCTTTAAAAAAGGATAATATAGACACCAATATATTTATGGCAAGAAACAAACAAACAAACAAACAATATCGGTGACTTCTCTTGAATCTATCACAGAACTGAAGTCATAGGACAAATCACCATTTTCCCAAATGAAGACACAGGTGAATCCAGAGTCCCAGCCAAAATCTGCCTACTTTGAACAGAAGGTACTGAAACTATAAAATGATAAACAGTTAAATGATAATTTTGTGCATTGTTGGAGGTTTAGCATTGACCACTTAAGAATGAGAAACTCCTCAGACCTATAGAATTAATTCCCTGTCCATACCCCTGAATCCTTCATGAGTTTTATTCCACCAAGTTCTAATGATAAAGAGCCAAGAAAGATCCCCTTATGGCTCTGACCAGAAGAGAGAGATTAAACTATGTGAAAGATGTCCCTCCAGCCTTTCTGTCTCCCTAAGAGATGGGTTTAGGGTGGGAAGTAGCAGGGGTGTCTAAGAACTCCTTGTGATAGCTGTAGCCCAGGAACACAGACACACAGACACACACGCACACACTATATACATGTGTGTGTATACACACACAAACACATACACATACACACACACACACATATAATATATGCAAAATTATACAATACTACTCTTCACCCATACCTTACCTCTCCAGAATAATGCCAGTGAATTATAATTAAAAGAGCTGCAAAACACTGTGTCTCTCTGAGGAGCAGTTGTTAAGGAAGCTAAAAACAACAGGAAAGACAAAAAAGGGACAATAGAGAAATGTGAAGCTTCTGGCACTTATAGTTTATAGCAAACATTAAACATAGCCCAAATCCTAGCCAAATTAGCATAAAACCTCACACTGAAGGTCTATTTAATTCATTTTCAATTACCCAATACATCATGTCTGGCTTTCAACAAAGAACTACAAGGCATATAAAAGGCAAGAAAAACACAGTCTAAAGAGACAATTTAAATCATCTGAACCAGACTCAGATATGAAACATATTTTAGAATTTTTAGAGAGGAAATTTAAAACAACCAGGATTAACAGGTTAAGAGAGCTAAAGGGAAAGTAAATAACATACAAGAATAGAAGGGTAATATAAACAGACTGATAGAAATTCTAAGAAAGAATTTCAAGGAAATGCTAAAGATATAAAACACTTTAAGACAAATGAAGAATGACTTCAATGATCTCTCAGTGAATAGTAAGGATTGAGGAAATAATCAGTAAGCTTGAAGATAGGTAAATAGAAACTTCTAAACAAAAGTATAAAGAGAAAAAATAACACACACACACACACACCAGGAAACCCAAGAATTGTGGAACAATTTCAAAATTGTAACTTACATGTAGTTTGATTATCAACAGAAGCCAAATAAAGAGAACAAATTAGTAGATACACTTGAAGTAAAATAGCCAAGAGTTTTCAAAAATCAGTAACAGACACCAAACCATAAAGCCATGAGGCCTGGGGAGCACCAAGCAGTATAAGTACCCCCCAAAAAATACCCAAAATAAAACAAAACCCCTACATCTAAGCATAGCATATTCAAACCGCAGGAAAGTGAGACAAATAGAAACTCCTGAAAGAAAACAGGATTAAAAAACTAATTTACATAGAAAAAAAGATATGAACAATAGCAGACTTCTTATCAGAAATCAAGCAAAGAGTAAAGTAAAATACTAAATTATTCAAAGAAAAACCACACCAACCTAGAATTTAATATTTATTAAAATTATCCTTCACAAGTTCAAGAAAACTCAATCTATAGATCAAGCAACGAGAGGATAAAAAATCATAACTATCATTTCAATAGACACAGAAAAAGTATTTGACAAAATTCAGCACCAATTTATGATTAAAAAAAAAAAAAAGAAACTTCTCAAGAAACTGGGTATAGAGGGAACATAATAAAAGTATTATATGATGTGCCCACAGCTAACATACCCAACAGTGAAGAGCTGAAAGCCTTCCCTCCATGTTCAGGAACAAGTCCAGGATGCTGATTATGGCTAATTTTATTCATCAAATTATTAGATGTCCTTGTTAGAGCAATTAGGCAAGAATAGGAAATGAAAGGCATTCAAGTCAGAGAGAATTAAAACTATATTTACAGATGATATTATACTACATACAGAAAACCCTAAACTCCACCAAGGTAACTCTTAGAACTAAAATTGTTAAATAACTTTGCGGGATACAAAATCGATATGCAAAAATCTGTTATGTTTCTATACACTAATAAACTATAAGAAAGAGAAATTAAGAAAACAATTCCAATTGCAAATGAATCAACAAGTATAAAATACCTAGGAATCAATTTGACCAGGAAACTGAAAGACTGCTATACTAAAAACTATAAGGCACTGATAAAAGAAATTGAAAAAGTACCCAAAGCAATCCTCAGATTCAAAGTAATCCCTAACAAAACCCCATTGGCATTTTCACAGAAATAGAACAAACAATCTTAAAAATTGTATTGAACTACAAAAGACTTCAAGTAGTCAAAGCAGTCTTAAAGAACAAAGCTGGGGCTTTCTGATTTCAAACCATATTACAAAGGTATATTAATGAGAACAGTATGGTTGGTAAAACAAAACAAAACCAGACACACAGTTTAATATAACAGAATAGAGAGCCCAGACATAAATCTACACATACACGGTCAATTAACTTATGAAAAAAGAGCCAAGAATATACAATGGAGAGAGGAAAGTCTCTTCAGTAAGTGAGGTTGGGAAAATTGGAAAGCCATGAACAAAAGGAGAAAACTGGACCACTGTCAAACACCATATCAAAAATTAACTCAAAATGGATTAAAAACTTGAGTGTAAAACTTGGAACCATTTTTCTTTTAGAAGAAAACATAGGCAGTAAGCTCCTTAATCTCGGTCTTGGTGATTATTTTTTGGATTTGGTACCAAAAGCAAAGACAATAGCAAACATAAACAAGTGAGACTACATTAAACTAAAACATTTCTGCACAGAAAATTTCAGCAAAATGAAAAAGTTGCCTACAGAGGGGGAAAAAATAGTTGCAAATCATATATCTGATAAACAGTTAACATCAAACTATATAAAGAACCCATAAATTCAATGGCAAAAACAAAGCAAAAAAACCACAATGGAATTAAATAATGGGCAGAGGATCTGAATAGACCTTTTTAAAAAGACAAATAGACAATGGATCCATGAAAAGGTGCTCAACATCACTAATCACCAGGAAAATGCAAATCAAAACCACAATGAAATATTACCTCAAACATTTTAGAATAGTTATTATAAAATGACAAGTGTTGGCTGTAGATGTAGAGAAAAGGAAATCTTCCTGTACTGCTGATGGGAATGTAAATAGCTGCAGACACTATGGAAAACAATATGGAGGATCCTCAAAAATTAAAAATAGAACTACCATATGATCCAGAAACTCCACTGCTGGGTTTTACCTGAAGGAAATGAAAACATTAGCTCAAAAAAAGTTATCTGTACCCCCCATGTTCACTGTAGCAATACTTATCATGCCAAAGTCATGAAAACTACCTAAGTGTCCACCGATGGATAAATGGATAGAGAAAATGTTATACCCACACACCATGGCATATTACTCAGCCATAAAAAATCCTGCTATTTGCAACAACATGGTAGGACTTAAGGACATTATGCTAAATGAAATAAGTTAGAGAAAAATACATACTGTATGATATTACTGATCTGTAGAATTTTAAAAACAATAACAATAAACTCGTAGATATGGAGAAAGCTTGGTCACTACCAGAGTTAGGGGGTGGATGGTGGGGAAAATTAGTGAATGGAGTCAAGAAGTACAAACATCCAGTTATAAAATAAGTAAGTTATGGGGTGGTAAGTACAGCACAGTGACTATAGTTCCTTATAATTATTGTATATTTGAAAGTTGTTATGGGAGTAGATCTTTAAATTTCTCATGATGAGAAAAAAATTACAATTATATGTGGTAGTGGATGTTAACTAGACATACTACAATGATCATTTTGCAATACAATATTAAATAATTTTACACCTAAAACTAATATAATGTTACACCAATTATATTTTAATTATAAAAATACAGTAGATGATGGATAGTAAAATTTTAAGAACTATTTTTTATCTCTTTTTAAATCTTTTAAAAATCTTTTTGTTTTTTTAGAGAGGGAGAAAGAGAACATGCCTATAAGAGAAGGGAGGGAGAGGCAGAGGGAGAGGGAGAAAGAACCTGAAGCATACTCCATGCCCAGTGTGGAGCCTGCTGTGGGGCTCCATCTCATAATTCTGAGATCATGACCTGAGCAGAAATCGAGTTGAACACTTAACTGACTGAGCCACTCAGCACCCCAACAACTTTTTAAAATAAAACAACATATCCACAGAACAACAGATCAACTATGTATGACTTTTAAAATAATTTAGTTATCATGTACTAACAGAAAATGAGAGGCACCTGGGTGGCTCAGTGGGTTAAAGCCTCTGCTTTCAGCTCAGGTCACGGTCCCAGGGTCCTGGGATGGAGCCCCGCATCGCATCGAGCTCTCTGCTCAGCAGGGAGCCTGCTTCCCTTCCTCTCTCTGCCTGCCTCTCTGCCTACTTGTGATCTCTGTCTGGAAAATAAATAAATAAATAAATAAAAAGAAAAAAAAGAAAATGAAATGCTTCTTCATGTTAAAAAGCTTATGAATGTGATAGCAGTGTGCCTTATTTTAAGCCTCATAGTCACACAGAAGGTGTTGACCTTTACAAAATCCCTTAAAACTCTTGAAATATTCTCCTACTGATTATTTTTTAAAATGTATTTACTTATATTTAATAAATAACTATATAATACTTTTTATGTGTCTAGTATTATTTTAGGAAATTTATATATCTTAAATACTTAATATGTATAAGTCTGTACACTAGACATTACTATTATTCTTAACTTACTAATGCAGAAATTGAGACGCAGTTTGAGTAATATTTCCCAATGTATAGAGAATATGATATAACTGGTATTTGAACCCAGTCTCCAGAACGTTTTTATTATTAATATGTAAAAGAAAATAGGAAAATTAAAATTGATAAATGATTATTTTTATCAAATAACATTATTAAATTTTCATATAATAAAATTTCATTATATATATGTTAACTAATTTTTTTCTTTGCAAGCATTCCCATGTTTATATGATGATTGCTGAAAAGTCATAACTAAAGGCAAACTAGATGATTAGATCATTATAATCAAGTAATTTTAAAAGCAATATTTTAAAAATATATTTTTAATATTCACAGCAAAATATAAATATCATTGTGAATTGGAATGGAATCTCTGGAATAAGTATTCTGGGGCAATGAATGTATTAAAAGTCTCTGAGAATCACATAAAATTAATTTCAATAGAGCTGGCAACAACTATTTAACAAACCACTAAAAGTATTAAAACTTTTACTTGAACTTGCTATTATTTCTATGAATATTTATATACCTTGTAAGCTTAGCATTAATACAGAACTAAAATAAGAAAGCAATGAGAGAATAAAATAATAATAAAATATTAGATACATCTAAGTGGTTTTGCATTCTTGGGAAATAGTGTTGAGCATGAAAATAAGAATCATTTACATTAGGATGCAAACTTTAAAAATTAAAATATAAGACTAAAAGGAGGTAACACTTAGTATGTATTTAAGATAACACATAGTACATAACATGATAATAGGTTAGGATTTGCAGAATAATAAAGATCAAAATTAAAATTATATAAAATGCTAATTATAAAATTTTAAATCATATATTGACAAGTCATTGAAATAAGATTTAAAGCAGTAGTGATCATATCATTATAGAAAAAAAAGAAAGAATCATTTTGTAAAAGATACTGTCTCACAAACACACACAATAAAGGAAATCAACTGGGAATTTATAAGAATTCAATTCTTTACTTGTGTTCTTAGAATGTATCAATGAAAAGTAAATATTTCAAAATTCCAGTATATTTCCTTCATACAAGACATATATTTTAAAATACAATAAAAACAAATAAGAATCCTTGTTCACAATAAAAATAAATATATGATACACATATTTTTAAAAACATTATGCATTTATATATAGAGAGAAATATAACCTTTTAGCAAGAGGAAAAGAAAATCTGAATAAATTTTTAAAAAATGTTCCTAAATAGAACTTAATAAATTAAAGGTGCCAATTGTTCCCAAAAATATTTTGTATATTGAATGAACATAATATTATAATTTTGTCTGATAATATTGTCAATATTATCATGTAATTTTTGGAATTTGAGAGTCATTATATAGTTCATCTATCTATACTTATAACTGTTGAAAATAATCAAGAGATTAGATGCAAAATTAACAATAGGCTGCTTGTCTGACATAAACATTCTAGCTCATGAAGAGGAGAATGAACCTGAGAATGTCCTACTGTGTGAAGAGAGATACATTTTATGTTAGATTACATTGGTGGAAGTAAAGATGGGGAGTGATGAATAAATCGAAGGGGTGCTAGAAATGTACAGTTGACCATTTCACATTGGAATGCCTGTGAGATGTGAAGAAAGTTAAAACATTAGGAATATCTTCCCAATTTCTTTTTTTTTTTTAAGATTTTATTTATTTATTTGACAGACAGAGACCACAAAAAGGCAGAGAGGCAGAGAGAGAGGGGGAAGCAGGTTCCCTGCCGAGCAGAGAGCCCGATGTGGGGCTCAATCCCAGGACCCTGAGTTCATGACCCGAGCTGAAGGCAGAGGCTTAACCCACTGAGTCACCCTGGCGCCCGTTCCCAATTTCTTATTTGAGGAATCAGGTAGAGAGCACAATCACTGAAAGACAATGTGAAAAATAAAAAATCTGGTCATTTGAAGTAGGTATAGAATAGGGAAAGAATTGAGAATTGATGTAAAATGATCGATCTATCTTCTGAATCTCAGTTGAAAGAAATGTTTTAGATGCTACACAGTTATGCATGAAATCACTGTTATTAAATAAAATAGAACATTTCAGCCCTCACTTTATTAAATTTTTAATTTTTTAAAATTTTTATTTATTTGTTTTAATTTATTTTCAATATTCCAGAATTCATTGTTTATGCACCACACCCAGTGCTCCATGCAATACGTGCCCTCCATAATGCCCACCACCAGACTCACCCAAGCCCTCAACCCTGCCCCTCCAAAACCCCCAGTTTGGAAGACAGTGGACTCTGAGTAACTTTTTAAATTTTTAACATATTTTATTTAAATTCAATTAGTTAACATATAGTGTATCATTGATTACAGTTATAGAGCTCAGTAACTCAACAACTGCATAGAACACCCAGTGCTCACTATATCACATTTCCTCCTTAATGTCCATAATCCAGTTATCCCGTTCCACCTCCCACCTTCCCTCTGGCAACTTTCAGTTTGTTTCCTATAGTTGAGTCTCTTATGGTTTGTCTTCCTATCTAATGCCATCTCATTTTATTTTTCCTTTCCTTTCACTATGATCTTGTTTTGTTTCTTAAATTCCATGTATGAGTGAAACCATATAATTGTCTTTCTCTGATTGACTTATTTTGCTCAGCATAATACCCTCCAGTTCCATCCACATTGAAGTAAATTATAAGATTTCATCCGTTTAGATGGCTGAGTAATATTCCATCACACACACACACACCCCATACACACATATCATTCAGTATGGATTAAGGTTAACTCCTTATTGAATGCTTCTCTTCCCTTAACATCTACAATAGTCATTCTTCTATTTTTTTTAAATTTTTCTTTCTTGATTATCTCCTATGCAGTCTTTACCTTTTTTCTCCTTTCTAATCCAATTTTAATTATTAGTTTTATGTAGGCTTATATTTCCAAAATATTCTCACTTCAAAGTGGTCTTGCCCATCCACAAAGTTTTATTGCTTTCTATATGCTGATACATAAAGTAGTAATAATATTGAACTGCCTAATGGGCATACCTGGTTATAATAACTTAAATCAATGTAATTATTTGTGTAGTTCCTTGATTAGTAATTGATCCTCTACCTTCTCATTAAATATACTGTCCTTGAAACCAGGAATGTGTTATTTCTAAATTTAGAAATAATAACTTGGACATAGCACAGCATCCAAGAAATTATATAAAAGAAGTAAATATTCTTCAATAAAATACAGGAAAAAAGAAGTAAGACTCTAAGTGTAGATGATCAGATGCAAATACAGTTCAGTATACAGCTATTGAATATTAACATAGATATAGCAGATTGCACTCAAAGCCATGACAATGTTTAAAATTAGCAGGCAAAGTATTAAAGCTGGAAACGGGGTTAGTAAACCACTCATTGGCCAAATATAGTCTACCACCTATTTATACAAAGTTTTACCAGAACACAACCACACCTATTCATTTACTTATTGTTTATGATTGCTTCAGCACTACAATGGCAGACTTCAGGATTGATAACAGAGACTTTAGGATCTACAAAGCCCAAGATATTTACCACCTGGCTGTTTACACAAGAAATTTACCAACTTTTGAATTGATCAAAAGGCTTCAGACAGACAAAAACCAAAACCAAAAACAAAACATTAACCTGTTAAGAATAAGAAATAGGCACAGTAAATGAAGCCTTAAGAAGATACAGAGTGTAGGAAGATCAATACAGTGTAACATGAAGGAACCCAGGGGGAAATATTATTTCAGGAAACAAAGATTGATTAACAGCCTCAGATGCTATGTAGAAAGCTCTCAGGATAAAGTATAAATAGTGTTTCCAGGATTTAACAATTTTTGAATCATCACTAGCATGGAGAGTTGTAATGGGATGCTGAGGGAAGTAGCCATAAATTGGTTCTGTTATTTCACAAGTGTAAACAATCATTGAGAAATACGTAATTGCAATTGCATTCAAATGAATGAAGAAGGAGAGGTTACATAAAAACTTCTGCAATGGAAATTTTCCAAAGTTTACGGTGGTAATGACAATATGTACATTACACTTATACATATGTGTCACTCAGTTCACTGAATATTGGATATTCATAGTATCTGAGAACTCATAGGGCTCAAACTATTATTTAAATAAAGAATCATCTTTAAGACAAATTAGGACCTCCTCTCTGCTTAGGAGCCAGTACAATAGTAGCTTAAGTATTATATCTAAATGCTTATTTTCCGTTTATGAACTGTGTGCTATTTAATCGTTTTTGAACAGTTCTCTCATCTGAAAAATGTGAGGGAGGAAAGCAATAATAATGTCATTGAGTCGTCATAAGAATAACAATAGGTTTACAAAAGACTTGGTACAGTGTTTAACATAAAACATATCATTAAATGTTGGGTCTTCTTATTCACTTATTGACTTCCTGAACTAGGTAGGAGGGAGCAAAATGCTTCGTAACTTTTGTGGCATTCAAAATGTAATAATAAATATAAATTAAATAAACTTTCTACATGACATACATTGCATGTATTTTGTTGCTTCCAATGTAAAATGCAGTCTGCACTCATTTTTTTTTCCTACAAAATGTTATACCTATCCCATCAACTAGTATTTTGGGGAATGATTTAGACTTTCTAAAGAATCTAGTTCATTGTATATTTGTGTATATGTGGGAGAGAAAGAGCTTATGGGTAGAAATATGTATATTTGGTGTCCATCTACTTGGATTACTAACAAAGAACATGTGTATGTATTCCTCAAAAGATATTTTTGGTTTATTAGTTTATTCTGAAGCGATACCTTAAATTGATCAAGTCTCCTATTTGAAGCTACGGAAGTTAAATGTTTGTAATATTAACCAAGATAAAGCATTACATTTGTAGGGTTTTTCATGACTGTTAAAATGTGTTTTTTAATGTCTGTTTTCATTCTTGAGAATGTTAACAGTAATTTGTAAAAACTGCTGACTTTTCTTTGATTCATGGCAAAACAAACAAAAAAACATGTTTTTCTGAAATAACAAATAGAAAATCTTATCAGAATTATGAGTATTGAAATGTACTTTAATTTTGGAGATTACTATCAGAAATTATTTTTATATTTCTTGAGTAACAAATATTTAGTAAGCAAATATAAGAATACATGAGTTATTAGTTCTTTATAATTTTTAAAGCATCATAAAACGTGTTTTTTTAAGTATTAACTTGAGATGTAAATTTTTTTATACTTTTAAAAATGCAGGGGGAACTATTTGTAGTATATGACTCTCAGAATTTCATAACCACGAAAAGGGACAAAGGATTTGTACTACTTATTTATACATTTTTACTTAAGATAAAGCAATTAATTTTTAAATCATTTATGCATGCATTCTTAATGTTTCAGGATAACTGGCTTGCTACACAAATTAACACATCCCAAGTTACTAAGAAAAATTTTTAAACATCTTACATTCTGCCATATATTTTCCAAATATGCAACAAGTTTCACATACAATTCTAATTTCTATGTTCTAAAAGGAAATGGCTGTCCAATGTTGTTAACTTGATAAAATAATGTCAATTTATTTCAACTAACCCATGCCTGTCAACATCGGCTTTCCTTAAACATTCTCCACAAGGAAGAACTAAATCTTTCTATAAATTAAGATTCAAAAATTAAGTTACACAGTTCTTGGATTTTTTTTAATAGAAACTTAACAAGTGTAATTAATGTTCTCTAAATAGTTGTGGGTGAATCTTAACAAAAATAAGTTTATTGTTTTTGGTGGTGAATTTTCTTATCTATGTCCTTCCACTGCTATAAAGGCCAAGAATATTTCCTGTTGGGATGCAAGAGATTAACAGGAGATATGTAATTCATGCTTTCGTATACCAGAATAGTCTGAGGAAAGACCACATATAAAGTGCTGATACCCATACCTCCGTATAAACAAATCAATGATGTTTGCTAAAAGAAAGAAGCCAAGAAATCCCGAACTGAAATATTTTTTTCAGGATCCATCTAGTCTTTCGAGATTTCTTATTACCTTTAAATAGGAACATATGTGTTTATGGGGCATGGCTGGATGGAGAATGGGAGGGCTCACATAAGGCTTTTCCTATCTATGTAACTTAATGGAGTATAAAATGGAGAAATTACAAAATAGAAATGACGCAGTTTGTAAGCAGCATTTTCACATGTCATGCTCAAAACATGCCCTTTAATCTGAAACTAAAACATACCTTAAGAAGAAGAAGAGAAAAACTTGGAAAGTGTATCTAATAGTTTTTGCACTCCTCTAAGAAAAGACTGTTTAATCTGTGTCTGCTGCTCTACCTTTTGAATCATTATTAAAGTTTTGAGTTGGAAGACATCTATCATCAGAGTCTGCTCTGACATTTAAACCTCTGTTGTAGAAAATAATAATAATTAAAAAAGATCAGTGGAAGCTGTAGGATTACCTTTTATCATGAATTAAAATGGCAAAGGCATTCTTTGGTAAGAAAAGGGATGAGTTTGGAAATACTATGTTAGTTTGATGCTCTCTATACATCCTTGGTATGAGGTGGTAAAGTCTTAAAGCTATTAGAGTGGGCAAGTCTTACCAATGGAATAAGGAATAAATGAATTATACCCAGAGGTTTTACCCAAGAGATGATAATCAGAGAATGCAAGCAAAAGAAAAGTTAGTGATCGCTATTATTTCATGGTTATTATTAGGATTCATTCAGGCTTAAAGCCAGATTTCTGTAAGAGGGAACTAGGACATTGCCATGTCACATGGGAGGAAGATACAATCACTTGCAAAATAACTCACTTACAACTTTTAAGCACCCCAAATATAAGTAGCTGGGCGATGATCAGGGGACCCTGAAATTCACAGTGTATTCTGATAAAAAGCTGAGGTAGGGATGCCTGGGTGGCTCAGTTGGTTAAGCATCTGCCTTAGGCATGGGTCATGATCTCAGGTTCCTGGGATGGAGTCCTGTACTGGGCTCCTTGCTCAGCAGGGAGCCTGCTTCTCCCTCTGCCTGCTGCTCTCCCTGCTTGTGCTTGCTCTCTCGCTCTATCTCTCTATGACAAATAAATAAGTAAAATATTAAAAAAAATAAAGTTGAGGTATTCAACAGAGAAAGTAGCAGATTCTTGATAAATCCCTGCTAGTGTGGAATCTAAGAATAAATGATCCTGAGGGCACAGCACTAATTGTAAATGCTGCCAAATAGCATATTATTTTGTAAGGTGTATTACTTAGGGTTGTCCAGAGAAACAGAACTAATAGGATGTATATAGAAAAAAAATATTTTAAGAAATTGGCTCATGCAATTGTGAATGCCTGATAGGTTCAAAATCTGTAGGGTAGGCCAGCAGGCTAGACATCCAGGGAAGAGTTACAGAACTCTGCCGGAAGAATTCTTTCTTGTTCAGAGGTCATCTTTGTTCCATTAAGTCAATCAGTTGATTGATTTTAGGCCCGCACATCTTCTGTATACACATCAAAAGGCAGAGAATTATGGTGTCTCTTCCTTTTCTTATAATCATATTAAGATGCAACTCTCATGACCTCACTTAACCTTTATTACCCCTTTACAGGTCCTAACTCTAAATATAGCCACATTGGGAGTTAGAACTTCAACATATGAATGATGGAGAGGGAGCACATTTCAATCCATAGCAGTAGATATCAAGGATTAGACAAGGTGGTTCCCTTGATTGCTTCATTCATACACTGTATGGAAAAACTGTTCAAGAAAGTGCAACAGGCTGAAGGTTATTGATGCACCAAGACAACCTTGGCAAATGTCTTCTCTTCCTTTTCTATTTCAGATTCTACTAAGTCACACTTTGCATTTTCATGGAATGATATTCAGTATACATTTATAGTTTTATCTGAAAGATATTTGAATTCACCAATATACTATTATAACCTGGCACTAAAGAATTCCAATTTTATTATCTTCAAGAATAACATAGTGTAATACACTGATGACTATGTGACGATTTCTTCCTTAGGAAATAAGATAAACTCAGGATTCTAAATACCCATGTGACCATATGACAAACAGAAGCTGCTGACCTTCATTGTAAGTAGCCAAATTAGGGCTAATCACTGTGAGAGCAGCTAAATTACTAAGAATCAGGGGAAGTCCTTCAATTTTCAATTGTCCAATCCTATAACACCTTCACTGGAGTGGAGCAAATGGGAAACTCTGGCCAGACTGTTATTACTGTATGCCCTAGGAATAAGGAATACAGCTAAGCCAGAGAATCCCACTGAAGGAGAAATCATGGATGAAAATGGGTAATAAATGGAAACAAGAGAAATTCAATTCAAACAAGAAGGGAGTAGGTTACTATTCCATGAAAAGATGTTGTAAAATCATTCTCAAGAGACCATTCCTAAATAAGAGATTAAGACTCTTAGCTATAGACCCTTGACCTCTTTGGTTAGGTTTATTCCTAGGTATCTTACAGTTTTTGGTGCTACTTAACTGTAAATGGAATTGATGCCTTAATTTCTCTTTCTTCAGTTACTTTGTTAGAAGTGAAATGGATTTCTGTGCATTGATTTTGTATTCTGCCACATTGCTGAATTGCTGTATGGGTTCTAGTAACTTGGGGTTAGAGTCTTTTGGGTTTTCCACATAAAGTAGGTCGTCTGTGAAAAGAGACAGTTTGACTTCTTTATCGATTTGAATGCACTTTCTTTCTTTTTGTTGTCAGATTGCTGAGGCTAGGACTTCTAGTACTATGCTGAACTTTAATGGTGAGAGTGGGCATCCCTGTCGTGTTCCTGACCTTAAGGGAAAAGCTCTCATATTTTCCTCATTGACAATGATATTTGCTGTGGCCTTTTCATAGGTGGCTTTTATGATATTGAGATATGTTCCCTCTATCCCTATACTTTGAAGAGTTATAATCAGGAAAAAAGTGCTCTATTTTGTCAAATGCTTTTTCTGCATCAGTTGAGAGGATCATATATGGTTCTTATTTTTTCTTTTATTAATGTGCTCTGTCATGTTGATTGATTTCTGAATGTTGTACCACCCTTGCATCCCAGGAATAAATCCCACTTGGTTGTGGTGAATCCTTTTAATGTACTGTTCGGTCCTATTGGCTAGGATCTTGTTGCATATTTTGGCATCCATGTTCATCAGGGATATTGGTTTATAATTTTCCTTTTTGATGGGGTCTTCGTCTGGTTTGGGGATCAGGGTAATGCTGTCCTCATAGAGCAATTTTGGAAGTTTTCTTTACATTTGTATTTTTTGAAATAGCTTTGGTAGAATAGGTTTTGTTTTTTTCTTTAAGGGAGCGGGGTGGGCATGGATGAGCCCAGTAATGGGTATTAAGGTGGGCAGGGATTGCATGGACGACTGGGTGTTATATGCTAGCAATGAATCATGGAACACTACATCAAAAACTAATGATGTACTGTGTGGTAACTAGCATGACACATTAAAAAAAAAATGTTTGGTAGAATCGCCCTAGGAAGCAATTTGGCCCTGGACTCATTTTGGGGGGAAGGGGAAGGTTTCTGATTGATATGGATGGAACTGGAAGGGATTATGCTAAGTGATATAAGTTACTTAGCATAATAAGTCACAAAGGTTTGTGGGAAATGGTCTTATAGGTGATATGGTAGCCATGTAGCATTTATGACTATCTTTGGTGCTTTAGAGGGATATTGGGAGCCCTTTGTCACATACAGTCTGGACTATAGAATATATCCAAATGGTATTTCCATGTAGTTCACAATATTTTTGAGTGAATTTGTATAACTAAGTGTACTTATATAATGATTTCTCAAAGGCAACAACAAATACTGTGGTATAGCCTCCAAAGACCAAATTACCATTCTTTTTTCAAATTATCTTTAATACTGAAGGTGATATCTAATAAAATAGAAGGAACTGTAAAACTATAGGGGAGGGAGACATTTCAAAGCATGTGGGTCAAACTGAGTCTTAAGACAGAAAGTGATACTTTCAAAATTAAACAAATGAGTTTATTTGGCTGTTCTTTCATTTAACAAATGTTGTGTATTGGTAGTTTGCTAGACACTGGGGACACAATGGTGTAAAAGACAGACATTGTATTTTCGTTTTATGGTTTCCATAAAAATTTACCACAAATTAGTGGCTTAAAGCAACACACTATTATGCCACAGTCCTGAAGGCCAGAAGTCTGAAACAGGTCTCCCTGAGCTAACGTCAAGGTGTCAGCAGGGCTGATACTTTTTAGATGCTCTAGGCAATACTCTGCTTTCTTGTCTTTTCCAGTTTCTAGAGGTTTTGCACTTTTTTTGGCTCACGTCCCTCTTCCGGTATTCAAAACCAGGAATGGCTAGTTGAGTCTGTTTTATATATCATTGACACTGACTCTTTTAATTCCCTCATCCACATTTAAAGTTCTTTGTGGTCACATAGGACACACCCATATAATCCAGGACTTAAGTCATGAAGGTCGGCCAATTAGCAACTAGACCATGAAGGTCGACCAGTTAGCATCCACAACTTCAATTCCCCATTCATGTAATATAACATGTTCACAGATTCTGGGGGATTAAAACATTTTAGGGGTGTCATAATTCTGTCTACTATAATAGTATTCATAAAGTCTGAAGGTATCCCAATTTTATACTCTTCTTTTCTGACTCTAATGACTTTGTTCTATTTATTTTTTATTTAACAGCCACAAATATTGTTTCACACTGGATGTATTATACAAATTGAATTAATAATTTTAATTTCAGTGACAAGCTATAAATTACCGTGTGTATTCTTGTAATTCATATCTTGCCAACATCACCATTGTACTCAGTGACTCAGCATAGCACCAGCAATATAAATCAGGATGGTATTTTGTCTCTATTTAATGAAGGAGAAAACACTATGGCTTAAAAAAGTTCTGTGGTCATCACAGCTTACATTATTAGAGGTATTACTACTTTATTAGAGGTATTAGTGCTAAAAAAACCAGGTTTTTTTTGTTTTTAAAGTGTTTGTATTCCAATGTAGGTTTAGATGTTCTCTATAATTCCATAGATTGATTTTGAATAATACCTATATGATTATTAAAGATGGTTAATCCATAGCTACAAGGGAAATCCATATTAATCAAGTTCTTGCTCAAGGGGTATCTCTTCCAGATAAACTTCCCAGACCCTACCCAACCAAAGTTAGCCTTTCCTTTCTCTAAAGCCCCATAGTTTTTTAACTTATGTAGGGTCACATCTGATTAATATTATCTTATATTTTTTTAAGATTTTATTTTTTTGACACAGAGAGAGAGATCACACATAGGCAGAGAGGCAGGCAGAGAGAGGGGGAAGCAGGCTTTCTGCGAAGCAGAGCAGAGAGCCCAATGTGGGGCTTGATCCCAGGACCCTGAAATCATGACCTGAACCGAAGGCAGAGACTTAACCACCCTCCCAGGTGCCCCTTAATATTATCTTATTGTTTTCAAGGGTTCCTTACAACTCCATGAAGCATGGAGTTCATGTACCCACAGCAATTAATTCTATACATCCCCCAAAAAAGAAAGAAAGAAAGAAAAAAAAGAATGGAATTGACAGAGTTTGTAAGTTTTGATAATAGCTTCAAAACTCTTCCCATTCTTATTTAATTATACAGTCTTGCCCATCTTAGAAAATCAATAGAATTGAAAATTATTTTCACTTACTTTATGAATTCAGGAAGTGAAGACAGATTACTAATTCTTCGTAATTAGTAATTCTTAGCCTTGCACACTTTTTTTTTTCTCCGAAAAGAGGTTACCTTATTTTGTATGTTCTACTTGAGAAAGAGAAAGCATATAAACATTTAAAGAAAAACAAATCCCTTTACAAAGAACAGTGTAACCAACTTTGCTGCAGGTCCCATGCTTATATATTTTTTCTATTATTTATTTCTTTGGTGATTGAGATAATAATGGCATTAGGATACTGCATTTCAATTTACCATCTTCTATGTAATGTAAGAAAAAGATAAGTAACACCTAAGTAAGTTTCAACAAAAGTAACAGTAACTTATATCCAAAAGCAAACACTATTAGTCCTGAATCATATTTGAGATTATTGAAAAACAGAAATATATTCAAGTTCATATCCAATTGTCAGTAATATTACTGATTTAAAAAGAACTTTTTCCTCATACTAAATATTATTCCATGTATGAAGATTGCACACTTTGATCTTTTTCAATTGGATTATTATTTTTATTATTATTATTATTTTTCCAAGTGGATTATTCTTAAACATCATGGCAGGTGAGAGGCATCTTGGTGGCGCAGTTCATTAAGCCTCCTTCTTTGGCTCAGTTCAGCTCAGGTCATGGTCTTGGGCTTCCTGATCAATGCGGAGTCTGCTTCTCCTGCTCCCTTTCCCTCTGTCTCTATCCACACTACCTCCTCACCATGTTCTCTCTCTCTCTCAATAAATAAAATCTTCAAAAAATAAACTATCATGACAAGTAATTGTGATTATAATATACCTTCATGTTGCTGGATAAATTAATCCAATTCAATACAAAAACAAGAAAATAGGCCAAATAGCATGTAGCTTTTCTCATTTTCATATATATATATATATGAATGAAATATATAGGAAATAAACATGGGAAAATACAAATACATATATTTTATATATAAATAAATATAAATAAAATTATATAAATATGTATATACATACATATACATGTATATGTATATACATATATGTGCATATATATGTGTGTGTAGTGTGTGTGTATACATATATATAAACACATATATACGTGTGTGTGTGTGTGTATATATATATATATATATATATATACATAAAAGTTGGTTTCTTAATCCGAAAGAAAATTTTGAAAAATGTATAGTTCATATAAGATAAAAAAGCAAAAAGAAAATCAATTTTACATTTGAGAGCTCCAGCATTGGAAACCCAGCTAAATAAATCCACCCCCCACCCCCATCCCACTTTCTCAAAGCTCAAAGTTGTTCACACATTATCCAAAATAATCCTTATGTTTCTTCTCTTATGGTGCTGATAGCTGCTCTGTTGTATAATGGAAAACCCTGTAACATGATTGCAGCTATCAGCACTAGCTCCGCCTCTGAAAAGTGATGCATAACTGTATTCTCTTACTATTCTCTAACTGTATTCTCTTACTATTCTCTAACTGTATTCTCTAGCTGTATTCTCTTCCTATTCTCTAACTGTATTCTCTTACTCTTACTCCAAGACTTCTATGGCTACAGCCCAGGCTCCAACAACCCTTCTTGATGTTATACAGAGATTCAGATCTTGCTGCTAACCCAGGTCATGTAAACTCCCCATCCCAATCCCTTAGGTCCACTGATGTTAAGGTGTTTAATCTGATGGCTGTTTGGGCTGCTCTTCCTGAATTGAGAGAGAACCCTATCCCAGTTTGACTTAAATGTGTATCTAAAACCCCCCTAAATGATACTTTTTAGAGTGCTACAGTGGTTATGTTATTATACTATTTTATTATGCACTATTTCATTTAACCTTTTTCAAAAGAATGAGATAACTTCCCTAAGAAGATGAGTGGCATTGCATATTTTAATGCTCCGAAGTATACACTCAAATACATTCACATAAATTTAAGACCCTTAGTTCCAGAAACAGGTCTGACACCCTAATTCTCTCTTACCACAGAATAAATTAAAAGAAGTTCAAATGAAGTCAGAGGTGTCTGACAGTGAGACCTGTGAGACAGGTCCTCCTGGTTCAAATTTAGGGTATATTCTTTGTTAGCTCTTTGAGGTGCATTCCTTGAACCCCTGATCAGAAAACCTGCATAATAATAGACTGAGGGAATAAAAATAACTTACGACATATAATGTGCTTTAAAATATCTCACATAACAAGCGCTTAGTAAATGTCAGTTACTTTTATTATATCCAAGTTCAAGATAAAATCTTCTACAATCTGTTTACCATTTTGTTATATAAATTTGCAATTAAATTAAATAATTAAATATCCATAGTGAGATCAACACATTATTAGGCTTCATGAGCCCATGAGAAGCACATAAATTAGCACATGCCACGTGCCAAGTGTGGCATTATAAACTTGCCAAGATAGGCTAGAATGGTTTCTTACAATGAATTCAGTTCAACCATATTGCAACTCCACAGGCTGCAGCACAGACCCTCTAGGCAGGACACGTGTGTGCAGATTCCATGCCAGCAAGATACCTCCTCATTTCCTGTGTGCTGGACTACAGAAGAATCACTGTCGGCAGGGAAGATTGATGAAACATTCTTAAGATTTGCTGTGGAAGAATTTCAAACAGAGCTACATAGACACTGACTGCTGGGAAACTGTATCTTTCGGCAGACCACTGGAGCAGGCAATTGCCATTTGGAGCCAAGTGTCTCAAAGCTGATGAAAGAAGAAAGAGAGCCTGCAACAATAATCGGTTGTATCAGGCATGACTCTCCAGGGGCCAATGGATGGATGAACACAAGCAGTGTGGGGACCACTGAGAGATGCAGGCACAAGGTCATATGGACAGACTCACTATTAAAAATATCACTACTTACTTGTAATCATGCAGCATGTTAGGATTAACAAAACAATTTCCTAACGGTTATCCTAATAGACCTTTACAATAGTACTGTGAGATAGGTGGGCAGTTCTCATTTTATAAATGGGGAAACTGAAACCAAGAGAATTCAGGTTACATACCCAATCAAAGAGCTACTAAGCAGTCAAACCAATCTAAAAGCCAGATGTTAAAAATGTTTCTTTAAGATTTGTTTTATTATACCAACTTTTATTTCATATAAGAAAATAACTGTGAGTGGATCCCTAAGAAATGACATAAATAAGGAAAAGTAATAAACATTATACAGAAAAAAAATCAAAGTGCCCAGGAAAGCATGGTTATTAGAAGTGCTCCAAACTGAATCTTTAGATGGATTCTTCTCCGTCAATGAAAGTGTTTTTATTCCAGCAAATAAAGGAAATCGATCCACAATCAAAATTTCTCTCCAGCTATCACACAGACAGTATTACTTATCTTTGGTAAATTCAATTTTAAGAGTAGTCATTAAATGGTAATTAGAATAGTTCAGTATAATTTACTGAATGGTTCAGCAGAGTTTACCTGTGCAATTTCTATATCTGTTGGTTCACATAGAAAGAACCTTTTTAAAGCCTTTACATGTGATACAGTGAACATTTTTTTTTCTCCTGCCTGAGATATCTTTTATATCTGCTCTGTTTGAAAGATCCTTGTATTGGAAATGGGGCCATGTACACACCCATAAACCTTCACCAAAATAAAGAAATGGTCCCCTAAATATTCTGTACTGCTGATACGCATTGCTTTAAAATCAGTCTTTGTCAATAGTTTTCTGAACTATACCATCGGTCTAGCTAAAATTTGCCTTGAAGAAATCAGCCTGATTGGATTATTAAAGTATCTTACCAGGAAGCAAAGAATAGTTTTCTTTTTATTTCTTCTCAACATGGATACAGGTTTAGCTCATTGAGCAGATGTTTTTTCCCCTCTCCTTTCCCCTCGTTCTACCTTACAAACCAGACTTTCACTTGTTCCTTTTTTTTTTTACTGGATTTTATTTATTTATTTGACACAGAGAGAGATCACAAGTAGGCAGAGAGGCAGGCAGAGAGAGTGGGAAGCAGGCTCCCCGCTGAGCAGAGAGCCTGATGTGGGGCTTGATCCCAGGACCCTGAGATCATGACCTGAGCCAAAGACAGAGGCTTAACCCACTGAGCCACCCAGGTGCCCCTTTCACTTGTTCTTTTACCTACTAGGGCTGCAGTTTTCCATCCTGGGAAATGTGAATGTTTCTTTTAATGTATGTTTAGGTTTTTAAATGTAGATTTACAAATTAACTCATCTTTAAAGTTTTGGAAAAGTAGTACCTACCTTAACACAAATTTTTGATGAATCAATTAAATTAAATGAATTGTCATTGTACTTCTGTTTTCTTTATAGCCATGACATTCTCCATCACTACAAAACTCTGGAGGGCAGACTCAGAGATTCTTAAACATCTTTACAAAGCTAAACCTTGAGTGCTTTTTAGTATAAAATGATTATATTCTCCCTAATATCTCTGTAGAAAGTAACTCTCAGTTTCATTTTCAGCAAAATGTTTCTATACACTCCATTCTTTCCATATTATACCCCAGACCTTGTGTACTTGTATATGTCTCTAATTGCTGCTGCTTTGTTGTAAGGAGCTTTACTGCAGAATAATAAGTAATTTTTAATATCCATATAAGAATTTTCATTGCTTTTCCCCCACAAATTACTTGCACTCTACTAAATTAGAAGCTCATAGTTTCTCCATCTCACTTATATTTTATTCCATTTGATTTTTTACATCTCCCTGATACCCAAAATTTTTATGCAGGCTGCCTTGACACTAATTGCATTCACTTTATAGAATGATTTATGGAAAATAAGCATTCTTACACTGGTCAGTCCTTTCATATAGGAATACAATGCATCTCGGACTTTATTACAATTTGAACTCTTCAGGGTTTTTTTGGTTTTTTGTGTTTTTTTTAGATTATTTATTTATTTATTTGACAGACAGAGATCACAAGTAGGCAGAGAGGCAGGCAGGGGTCGGGATTAGGGGGGAAGCAGGCTCGCCACGGAGCAGAGAGCCCGACATGGGGCTCGA
Source organism: Neogale vison (assembly GCF_020171115.1). Taxonomy (NCBI): domain Eukaryota; kingdom Metazoa; phylum Chordata; class Mammalia; order Carnivora; family Mustelidae; genus Neogale; species Neogale vison. The sequence goes on from NC_058101.1 coordinate 30,565,343, forward strand.
TCCCAGGAACCCAGGACCATGACCCGAGCTGGAGGCAGAGGCTTCAACCCACTGAACCACCCAGGCGTCCCTACTCTTCAGGGTTTTTTAAATCATCTTTTAATATATGCTTTGATACAATTTTGATACCTATTAAAATATGTTCTAGATACTATTTTCCAAAACTTTCAAGATATATTCTTATTAAGCCTATACTTAAGTGTTTAAAATTTTTATTTTTAGTGCAAATGAAATATTTTAATTTATGCTTTCTGAGTAGTTTCAATATTTGTAGAACTATCATTCTAATACTTATTATTAAAAGTTTTACATGTTTTATTTTTATTAATTTTTCCCCATTGAGTTTTCTAAGTAATAATATCATGGACTTATGTTACTTTTTCTTTCCAACAACCACATATTTAACTTTTCTTTCCTAATATTATTTCTTAGAAATTTTAGAACAATTACCAGGAATACTGCTAAAGACTTCACTTTTCTTATATTCATAAATACAGTAGGAATGTCCACAGATTTATGTATAATATATAATGTATAATGTTGACTGCTGGAGTAGGTATTTATTCATTTTAAAATATTTAGTTAGGATAAACTTTTTGTCTGTTAGTCTTCTGGCTTTGTGTGATAGAGAAACTACTTCAGGAAAAAGATCCAAAAATATATAGTGGATTTGACAGAATAGAAGTATTTCTTCTTATCACAGTACTAGGTGTACTTCAGAGATGGTGGGGTTGTCCCTCTCAATGCAGTCCTTGAGAGTCCAGATTCAATGGATAGTCATCCATCATCTACATGTGATTTCCAAGTCACCTTTGAGGTTTAATCCATTCCAAGCTGGAAGGAAAGGGATTAGACCAAGCCGTATTTGTTATAAGAAGATTTCAGGGTTAAGTCTTGAAGTTATATACATATATCACTTCAAGATATATATATATCTTAAATATATATATTATATATAGAGAGAGATAGAGATTAAATATATATCATGTTTATATATATTATGTATATTTACATATTATATATATTATATATGTTTATATATCATAAATATATAAACATTGTGTGTGAGTGTGTGTGTGTGTATATATATGTATATATATTTCCTTTATCCATTCATACATCAATGGGACTCTTAAATTGTGTCCATTTCTTGGCTGTTGTAAACAATGTTGTAATGAATATGGAAATTCAACTATCTTTTAAAATTAGTGATTTAGTTCCATTTGGATAAATACCCAGAAGTGAATTTGATGGATCAAGTCATAACTTCTTAGAAAAAAATTATTGAAATATTTTATATGAAAATTATTAATTTTATAACTACTTAAGTTTATATTTTGTGAGCCTATGAAATATCTTGGGCAAAAAGTTTTCTTACTTTCCACCCTACTTTAAAATTAATTCTAGTTATGCCTGGGTGGCACAGTCAGTTAAACATCTGCCATCGCCTCAGATCATGATCCCAGAGTCCCACATTAGGTTCCTTGCTCAATGAGGAGCCCACTTCTCCTTCTGCCTCCTGCTCCCCCTGCTTGTGCTCTCTCTCTCTTGCTGACAAACAAGTAAATAAAATATTTTTAAATATAAAATAAAATAAAATAAAATGAGTTTATTTTAAAATAAAGTGAGTTCATTTTACTTGCAAGAAGTAAAAGAGTTTAGTTGACTTATGAAGCGTAGGCTTTAATAGCAGCTACCAAAAATATTGTGAAAAGGATAATTTTCAACAGACATATAGACTTAACTGTAGGATATTTTTTTCTGTTAAAGAATTCTGTGTTCAAGATAATATTCAGACTCCTCAAACCTCCAATCATTTTGTGACAATAAAACTTATTTTGATAAAATTTTGAAATTAAAGGCCATTTATAATGTCTTTATCTTTCATACACCAACACTCTAGCTCCCAGAGTCATAATCGAGTCCATTATTCACAATAATTTTAACTGACATCTCTCCTACACTTGTTAAAAAATAAAAGTATATTTATTTGGTACATATCTGAAGTAGAAAAAAAAAGACAGAAGAAACATTAACACTTCTCTAGGAAAGACAGAACCAGTTTGAACAAAAAGAAGCAAGCTCGGAAAATAAGTCATTATATTTAACTTTAGATCTCAGGGGTTCAGTAAAATGCTAAAAGACAAATTTTGCAGCTGAAAATTTTCTTGACAATTAAATGGCAAGATAGCAAACGTCAGACCATTCCAATATCAAGAAGAAGCAGAAACAACCTGCTTCCTGATAGTATATGGCTAGTGCCACATGGTGCAGCCTGAGTAATCATGGGGAATACAATAATCCTCGGTCACAATGACCTCTCAGAAATTATTTAGAGAACATTATTTTTATCACTTCTACCTGTACTAAACCTATTGGTTGAACAAAATATTTTCTTCCAGCTTAATGCAGAAGAATTAAAATGTAACTAAGCCAATGCAATCTAAATAAATGAGATAGATACTGAGACATAATGAGACAAAGCGGTCAGAGGATTCTCTACACATAAGGTGAAAGTTTGATAAATTAGAAACAATCAAAATAGAATAAAGGTAAATGTTCTCAAAGAATGGAACAAATACACATGATCAAACAAGATAGTAGCTAAGATTGGGACGCCTGGGTGGCGCAGTTGGTTGGACGACTGTCTTCGGCTCAGGGCGTGATCCTGGAGTCCCGGGATCGAGTCCCACATCAGGCTCCCAGCTCCATGGGGAGTCTGCTTCGCTCTCTGACCTTCTCCTCGCTCATGCTCTCTCTCACACTCTCTCTCTCTCAAATAAATAAATAAAATCTTTAAAAAAAAAAGATAGTAGCTAAGATTAACATCACAGATCTATAAAATATAATGATTATACTTCTGTAATACAACAATACAAATCTTCTAGAATGCATAATACACTCTAGCTCCATTCCTGCACTGATGTACTTTTTATCTCTATAGATTAGTTTTCATTGTCTATATTTTTATATATATGTAATCATATAGTATGTACTATTTTTAGTTAGATTTATTCTACTCATCATAACTATTTTGAGTTTCATTCATGTTGTTGCATAAATCAATAGTCCATCTTTAACTTCTGAGTATTATTCTAAATTATCAATATAAATTTGTGAATTTATTCACCAGTTAATCCTTTGTTTCTAATTTCTAGATATTGCAAAAAATTTGTCATGAAAATTCATATTCAAGCCTTTGTATTTTTTTAAGATTTATTTATTTGAGAAAGTGAGAGAGTGAGTGAGAGAGCAGGGAGGAGGGGCAGAGGGAGAGGGAAAGAAAGTCAAGCAGACTGTGCTGAGTATGCTGCCTAGTACAAGGTTCAATTTCAGGACCCTGAGATCATGAACTGAGCCAAAACCAAGAGTTAGGCACTCAACTGACTGAGCCACCCAGGTGCCCCATGATGTTCAAGTCTTGTTATGATCATATGTTTTCACTTACTCTGGGTAAATACTTAGAAGTAGAATGGCAAGACCACATAATAAATGTAGGCTCACCTTTTTAAGAAACTTCAAACTGTTCCATAATTTAGTTGTACTATTCTACGTACACACTAGAAGTATTTGAAAGTTCTAGTTCCTTCATATTTTCATCAGCATTTGATATGGTTAGTCATTCTAATATGTATGTAGTGCTATCTTATTGTGGTTTTAATTGCATTCTCCTAATTACTTACAACATTGAATACTTTTTTCAAATGCTTATTTGTCATCCTTGTATTTTCTTGGGTTCAGTGCCACTTTAAATATTTTCCCCAGTTTTTAACTGGGTAGGATGTTTACTTTCTGAGTTATAATAACTCATTATATTCTGGATAGCAGTCCAAACTTGCTCTTTTGCAAAATGTTTAGCCTTTCTGCATTCTGTTCTATATGAATTTTAAAATCAGCTTGTAAATTTCTACAAAAGCATTTTCTGGGATTTTATTTAGGATTGTGTTGAGTCTATAGCACAACTGGAGAGGACTAATATCTTAGCAATTTGAGTCTCCCAAGATATGGATAAGGTTTATCCCTCAATTTGTTTAGTGTCTGTTTTTTCCTCTTTCATGATTCTAGCTCTTCAGTGTGCATGCATGCACATCATTTGTCAGAATTATTCCCAAGCATTTCACATTCTGATGCTATTGACAATAGTATTTTCAGATCTTGTATATTCTTATTTTCTTCCTGTCCTTCTGTCACTTATTAAGAGATAGAAATTGAAATTACTGACTATAATTGTGAATTATTTTATTTTTGTATGCAGTTATAACAGTTTTTCCTTCATGTGTGTGGATGCTCTGCTATCAGGTTCATAAACATTTAGGATTATTATGCCTATCGAATGGCTTATTTTTTTCATTATTAAATGGCTTTATTAATCCCTGGTAAAACTCTTTACTTTGAAATCTACTTCATCAAGGACTAGTGCAGCACTGCCATTATTTTAATAATACTGTTATTATAGTAGTTGTCTGTCCTTTTACTTTAAGTTATTTTTGCTCTCTATATTTAAAGTTTGTGTCATGTAGGAATCTTATAGTTTGGCCAAACTACTTTATGTAATATGAATATCTCTACCTTTCAACTGTTTTATTTATGCTACCCACATTTAATATAATTGTTGGTGTAGTTACATTTAGTTATTGTTACTTTTTGTTTTCTCTTTCCCATCTGTACTTAGTTTCTTCTTTCTATATTATCTGTCATTTTTGTACATTTTTATATTTTTGTTTTATCTCTATTGCTAGTTTATTAGCTATAATTCTTCATTTTGTTATTTTAGTGATTACTTTAGAGTTTGAAGTATAACAACCTACTATTAAGGAATACTTTCATATATGTCTACATATACGTATAATAAACAGTTCCTTAAAAAATTAAAATGGAATTAACATATGATGTAGAATTTCCATTTCTAAGTATATACCTAAAAGAATTGAAGGCAGAAACTCAAACAAGTATGTGTACACCCATGTTCACAGCAGCATTATTTACAAAAGCCAAAATGTGGAAGTATCCCAAGTGTCCACTGATGGATAAATAAATAAAACATATATACACAAAATGAAATATTATTCAACCTTACAAAGGAAGGAAATTCTGACACATTTAAAAAGGAGGTACTAGGGCAGATTTGGGTTATAGGCTTATACTCCTGATTACAGAGTAATGACTGGACGAACAGATGTTTACATGTCTACAGAGTTATAGATACAGTTTTTAATCCCTGCTTCTTAGAGGTTTTCCCAAAAATTCTTAAAATAGATTGAATGGAAAATGTTATCAGCACTGATAATGATGAGAATAATAATTTCCAGAGGACCCAATCATATGAAGCCTCCATAGTATTATGAGATTTAACTCTGGACGCTGAACTATTCACAATAAACATCATATAAAAATCCCCTTGGTCTTCTGTCAGGGGGAGGAGAAAAGGAACCATTTTAAAGTACATCAGGATACTATGTTCTCCTTAACAAAGCCTGCCCCTGGAAGAAACTGATTACCAGAGCCTAATCTAAGGTATTATAAGACATAATCGATCCAATGAAAAAAATAACCAATTCCAGCCAATTCTGGTATCTACATAGGAAAAGGGAAATATCCAAGTCCAGCCTTAAATATCCTGTACCACCTGAGGAGGGAGAAAAACACTGAGACACACATGTGAGGTTCACAGTTCCCAGACATACATTTACTAAAAGAATGAAGCCTGATTACGGAACTATGAAATACTTCCCCTCCCCTCACATCTCAGCACCACATACTAAAGGTCTTTTTACAATAATTCATTTTATCTGGTATGTCATGTCCAGTTATCAAGACAAAATTATAAGGCATACCACGAGTCAAAAAGTACAATTTAAAGAGACAGAACAAGGATCAGAAATAGACATTGTAGGATGCTGGAATTATCAGACCAAGAATTTAAAATAGCTATGATTAATATGCTAAGGGCTCTAATGGATAAAATGGGAAATATATAAGAACAAATGGGCAATGGAGGTAGTGATATAGAAACCCTAAGAAAGAACCAAAAAGAAATACAAAAGATAAAAAATCACTATAACATAAATGAAAATATTAAATGTATTTTGAAATTAAAAATAATATACTTGATTTTATACATGTATATGTATCCATATGCAATTGTGTATGCTTTTATGTGAACAAAATGAATGATGCAATGATACAAGGTATGAGAGGAACGAATAAGGATTATTTGGTTATTATAAAGTACTCACACTACCTGGGAAGAATTAATGTGTTTGAAAGTGGACTTGGATTAGTTATAAATGTACATTGCAAACTCTAGGGGAGCCCCTAAAAAAGGGAATGAAAGAAGTATGACTGATATGATAAGAATGTAATCATATAAGGATCAAATAAAATGCTCAAGGAAAACCATAAAAGGCAGAAAAGTGTAGTAAAAAAAAAATGGGAAGAATGCACAAGGGCAACAAATACAAAACAGAAACAAACATAGTAGATATTAATCAAACTATATAAATAATTATTTTGAACGCCAATGGTTTATACATACCAATTAAAAGATAGATTATCAGAGTGAGTACAGAAACACCACCCAGCTGTATGCTGTCTACAAGAAACCCACTAAAAATGAATAAATATATGAATTAAAAATAAATGGATGGGAAAAATAAATTATGCTAGCACTAAGCAAAAGAAAGCAGAAGCAGCCATATTAATTTCAGACAAATGAGTCTTCAAGGGAAGTTATGAAAAACAAAGAAGATCATTATATAATGACAACAGGGTCAGTTATCCAAGAAAACATAAACAATTCTTAGCATGTATACACAAAACAACAGAGTGTCAAACTACATAAGACAAAAACTGATAGACCTGCAAGGCTAACTATGAAAAACAGAAGGAGGACATAATGTACTAGAAAAAGAAAAGAAAACACATACAGATTGGGAAGGAAGACATAAAACTGTTTTTATTCACAGATGACAGGATTGTTCATGTAGAAAATTCAAAATAATCTACAAATAAATTAGAGCTAATAAGTGATTACAGTAAAGCTGTAAAAAAACAAGTTTAATATACAAAATTCAATTTCTTTCTTATACATAAATAATGAACAAGAAGAATTCAAAATAAAAAACAGAATACCATTTATACTAGCACCTTCCCCAAAAATGAAATACTTAGGTATAAATCTAAAAAAAAAAAATTCAAGATCTATATGAAGCAAACCATTAAACTCTGATGAACAAAATCAAAGAACTAAATAAATGGAGACATAGTTAATGTTCATGTATAAGAGAACCCAATATTGTCAATATGCCAGTTCTTTCCCATTTGATCTACAGATTCAAGGTAATTCCAATCAAAATACCAGCAAGTACAATGTGGTATTGGCAAAAGAATAAACAAAGACACGAATGGAACAGAACAGAGAGTCCAGTAATAGACTCCTATAAATATAATCAAATGATTGTTGACAAAGGTCTAAAGGCAATAAAATGGAGAAGAGAGTTTCTTCAACAAATGGTACCAAAACAACTGAATATCCACAAACAAATCTTGACACAGAACTTAAACTCTCCATAAAAGAACTAACTCAAAATCAATCACAAAACTGTAAAACTCCTAAATGATAATCTAGGAGAAAACATAAATGACCTTGGATATGGTAATACATTTTTAGAGACACACCAGACACCCAATTATTAAAGAAATAATTGATAATGCTTGATTTTATTAAAATGTAAAACTTCTGTTCCGTGAAAGACACTAACAAGAAAATGAAAAAACAAGCCACAGACTTGGAAAAAATACATATCTGCAAAAATAGCAGTTCTTTTGGACTGTTATCCAAAGTATACAACAAACTATTAAAATGCAACAATAAGAAAACAAATAAGCCAATCTAAAAGTGGGTGAAAGACTTTAACAGACACCTCACCAAAGATGATATACAAATGACAAATGAACACATGAAAAGGTATTCCACATCTTAAATCATCAGGGAAATCCAAGTCAAGACAATGGGATACCACTAGAATGCCCAAAATCCAGAGCATTGAGAACACCAAATACTGGCAATGCCGTGGAACAACAAAATCTCTTGTATGTTATTAGTAGTATACAAAATGTTCCAGCTACTTTGGAAGACATTTTGGTGGTTTCTTGAAAACTAAACATATTCTTTCCATGCAATCGAGCACTTGGGCTCCTTAATAAGCACCCATAGGATCTGAAAATGTATGTCCACACAAAAACCTGCACATAAATGTACATCCATATATATTTTAATCTATAATTTCCAAAACCTGGAAGGAACCAAGAGGTCCAGTAGGTTAAAGAATGAACAAATTGTGGTAATCCAACAATAAAATATTATTCATTGCTAAGAAGAAATGAGCTATCAAGCCATGAGAAAAAAGAAAAAAAGACAAAACTTACATGCATATTACTAATAAATGAAGCCAAACTAAAAAGGCTACATACTGTATGATTACAACTAAGTAACATACTAAAAAGGCAAAACTATGCAGACAATAAATAGTTTAGTGGTTGCCAGAGATAGGGGAGGGAAGAAAGATGGATAGGCAGAGCACAGAGAATTTGGGGGGCAGTGAAAATACTATATTTACATAGTATACAATATTGTAATAATGGATATATATAATTAGACATTTATCCAAACACGTAGAATGTACAACACCAAAAGTTAACTATAATGTAAACTATAGGCTGTGTCAATGTAGGTTCATTCTTGGGGGGAAAAAAAAGTGCCTCTCTGAAGAGTGCTGTTGATAATTGTGGTGGCTACACATGTAGGGGGCAGAGGATAAACAGGAAATCTTTACACCTTCCTCTTAATTTTGTTGTAAACTTAAACTGCCCTAAAAATACTGTCTTTGAAAAAATGATAAAGAATGTTCTATTAGAAAATTGGAAAAGTGGACTATGCTGAAGAAGTGTGATTCAAATCTCAATTGTGTCCTCAAATCTAGTAAATTAATCCAATCATCTCTTTCTAAATTTCTATCCTTGGCTGTCTTCTGACTCTAATCTTGTTTCTCCTTTAGTATTCTATTTCTTTTAGTTTTGATGATAACCTTACTGGTAATGACTCCCTTACTGTGTAGAGCCTCTCATTGATAATTCTTCAAGGAAACGCTGAATATTAGAAATTTAAAAAAGAATACAAGGATATCAGAAAAAAGAAACTATTTCACAAGATGGATACAAATTAACCATCATGTCAATCTTGATTGAATAAGCCAACAATAATACTTCTTCGGAATACTTTCCATTCTATTTATTTTTAAGGATAAAATCCTCATACAATCCTTCTATATTAGGGTTATAATCTTGACTGATTTATACATAATCCTTTAAGCTTTGCAGAAATTATCAGTCACATGAACCTGAATAATCAAGACACTTAGTTATTTGTGGATTGTAAAAGCTAGTAGAGAACATATAAAAATAGTCAATACAGAACAAAAAACGCTTAAAATAATCAGAATGCCTTCATCCAATAGATAGTCCTATTATTTTATTTTTTTTAAGATTTTTATTTATTTATTGGACAGAGAGAGAGATCACAAGTAGGCAGAGAGGCAGGCAGAGAGAGAGGAGGAAGCAGGCTCCTCGCTGAGCAGAGAGCCTAATGTGGGGCTCGATCCCAGCACCCTGAGATCATGACCTGAGCCGAAGGCAGAGGCTTAACCCACTGAGCCACCCAGGCGCCCCTAGATAGTCCTTTTAAATAAATCTCTAACATTAATAAAAGTGTATGCATTTTTTTTTCTGTCCTGAAAGCTATACACTGCTAGGTTAACCAAACTCTGTTAATTATTTCTCTTAATTAAAATTATCTTCCTAGAATAACGCTACTCTTTTCTCTTTACTGTGGGCCAATGTCTTCAAGCTACAATGATGCTGACATATTGAGAATTTTCTATTATTCTGAAATGAAAAATAGTCTTTTATAAAATCCCATTTCTTTTAGGAAAAACAGCTCTTCCAAAGAAATCCATATTCTCATTCCTGTCCAGGGTTATTTCCTTTACTTCATCTTCAGAGTTCCGTTCTGATTAAATCAATTATGGAAAAAAAACCATTTTCTCGGGCTTTTCCCTTTGTGTAATATCTGCTTACATCTGTTTTATAAACCCATGTAGGCAAATACAGAAAGAGAAATTAAATGCACAGAAAGAATATAATATGAACTGAATTGATAAATGTGAAAAACAAAAAAGATTACTTGGTTTCAAATATCTATAAGAAAACTAATGTCATATTCTGGAAAAAAAATCATCCATTTCAAAAATAGCACTAGAACTTCTATTCCTTCTACCCCCTAATACAATTACCAAACTAATAAATACTTTGAAATTTCATGTGACTTTACTGAAGAGGTATTATTTCTATTCATCAAAAAATACAGAAAGAGCTAGCTTTTGTGTAATTAAAAAATCAAATTAAAAGAAGTCTTGCAAAACTGGTCTTGATTTATCTACAATTAGAAATTTTTATTTCTTAATTTATCATATGAACTTCATTCTTATTATCTTCCTCCATATGTTTTGGAAGTATGTGTGTGCTAAGATGAGGATACTCTGACATTTAGTACTTTTGTTTGCTTATGTGTTTCTTTTCCAAAAGCCATATGCTAGATGATTCCATTTTACCAGTAACATGTGAACCATAAAGAAAATTGCTGTGAACTTTTCAAGCACTAAATTTTCCTAGCTAGGCCAAAAACACCCACTGCATACCGAGAAAGCATTCTTTCTTAGTTAAAAAAAACCAAAAAGTTGAAAAGCAGATGTCAATTAAATAGACTGATTTTATTAACAACAACAAACCCAATTTCTAAATTAGCAAAACACATTCCATTATTGGTACTTAACACGATATATTAATCCCTGTATTACAGATTATTGATATGAATTCTGGCACTATAATATGACATATTTTTATGAGTTTTAATGGAATCCATAGGAAAACTGAAACAACATTACTCAAGGTATAAAAATCAGCAAGCCTACTGGATTATATTTATATTTTAAAAACCTGCTGACATTTGTTATTACATCCTATATTTAGAAGACTTAGAAACTAGTTCCTTCCATAAAAATCCATGTATGATGTCTGCATTTGCCTTCCTGCAACTGGTGCCAAAAAACTGCCATAAACTAGGTGGCTTACAACAATGGAATTTTTTTCTTCCACAGTTCTTAACGCCAGACACTTAAAATCGAAAGTATCGGTATCTGTAGGGCTCAACAATTTGGGAAAGCTCCAGGGGAGAATCCTCCCTTGTCTCTTCCAAATTCTGGCAGCTCCAGGGGTTCTTACCTTTTGGCTGTATATCTCCAGTCTGCTTTTCCTCTGTATTATTTCTTCTCTGTTGTCTCTCAGAAGGACATTTGTCATTGGATTTACAAACCATCCCAGTAATCTAGGATGACCTCACATCAAAATTCTTATTTAATCACATCTACAGAGACCCTTTTTCCAAATAAGGTCACATTATAGGTCCTGAAAGTTAGGGTGTGGACATAAATTTTGGGGGGCTGTAAGTCAACCCACTCGGCTAATATAGAGTATATGCTCTTAGCGTATACTCTTTTCCTATAGAAAGGCATCAAAGTTGTATTTATCTAACTCTAGATTAGACCACTAATGCCACATGTCTTCTGTATATCAAAATTATAACTTCATTTGCCTTACGTTTTTAATATTCAAATAAAGAATTGGTGGGTGGATGGGTAAGGCTGGTGATGGGTATTAAGGAGGGCATGGACTGCATGGAGCACTGGGTGTTATATACCAACAGTGAATATGGAACACTATATCAGAAACTAATGATGTCCTGTCTGGTAAGTAACATAACACAATAAAAATAAATTACATTAAATTAAATTAAAATAGACTTCCATGTAAAAAATGAATTGGTTTCCTATCACCTTCCTCCTCAAATGACTGTTTGTCATAACACTGCAAACTCATATATTTTATGTCTCTTTATCCACTACATGTATTTAATTTTAAACTTAAATCATCCTATGTTTGGCCAGTGAGAATCTCTCCAAATGAATAACTGATCCTTTTTGACATGACCCTAATAACCTTTGATGGTTTTCTCACCATGTATCACCACAAGATGACTCAGACTTGGCCATTTTTGTCAAAGACTGGTTTATTTTAACAAAAAATCATATTTAGCAAGAGCCAAATATCTTCATTGTTCCTGAAGTGTTCATTGTTTCTAGATCTTTCAGGCTGACAGAGAGACTGTGTGTGTTGTGTGTGTGTGTGTGTGTGTGCGTGTGTGTGTGTGTGTGTGTAAACAAGTATATCTTATTATTTTCAATTCAAATGAAAGATTAGAGAGTTTTTAATTAACTACCTTCTCTCCTACATCAAATCTCCTTTATTCTACATTAGGAATCTTGGAACTTGAGAATGATAGGTATGACAAAATTAGAACAACCCATAATTACTCATTTGCTTTACCCCATGTGACACACACTATTCTCAATACTGATACTAATTCTACCACCACCATTGCTTACTGAAAAATTTTCAAAGGTTTATCTGCATATGCTTTCCCTATTCTTCCATTTAAAAAATTGCATTGTATCTACATTGCTTTAAGACATAACCATTACATATATTCTCTCCCTCATCATCCTTATTCAGCTTTAGTTTTATAAGCAATTAGAGAGGAGTAGGGAATTTGGGTAAATTGGAAGGGGAGGTGAACCATGAGAGACTATGGACTCTGAAAAACAGTCTGAGGGGTTTGAAGTGGCGGGGGGGGTGGGAGGTTGGGGTACCAGGTGGTGGGTATTATAGAGGGCACGGCTTGCATGGAGCACTGGGTGTGGTGAAAAAATAATGAATACTGTTTTTCTGAAAATAAATAAATTGGAAAAATATATATATAAAATTAATGCTCAAAAATATTTTTCAATTATCCTTTGACAATATTTTTAGTCATTTTGATAGCCAATCTCATTCTTGGCTGATTATTCACAGATAGCTAGCAGAACAATATTGTTAGTCACAATCTGTCAGTGCCCTTTTCTGGAAAAAAAAAAATCTGCTTGTTTCGCACTTACCTTAACTATCTTAAATGTTACTCTTTTTCACCTGGCATGGAGTACTGCTATTAAATTTCAATAATAATGTAATTTTATTATATGTCCAAATAATATTTTTCCTTTAAAATCAAGAAAAAGATTGCAAATCTTGATGTTGGCCATTCAAGTAGATATTTTAAGCCACACTATACTTTTAGAAATGCAGATCCAATTTAATTTTATTTCAAGAAACTTTTCTTGAACTATAGATTTTAGCATAATTTGGTTCCCTTACCTTGGTTTTTGCCTTTTCTTTGCCTATCTTCGATACTTATCACTATCTCTACAGTTCTGTCATATATCTTCTTGCATTCCCATTTAAACATTCCCTCTGATTTCACTTTGTATTTCTCTTAAGACATTATTGGCTTTATTTATCTACTTCCGTGTTCCTTATGCTTCCTTTGTGGAATTTTGTTTCTTTTATTGTATTTCTTTCCTGAGATCTCTCACTTACCTCTTATGTTTTAAAGTCCTAATTAACAGGTGGCTGAGTTGATTAAGAACCAACTCTTGTTTTTAGCTTAGGTTATGATTTTCGTGTCCTGAGATTCCGCAGCTACAGGGTCAGTGCTCAGTGAGGAGTCCGCTTGAAGTTTCTCCCTTCTGTTCCTCCTCCAGTCATGTTCTCTCTGTCTTTCTCTAAAATAAATAAAATAAAATTATTTTTTAAATTAAAAAAAAAATCATAATTAATCATTTGATCATATATTGTATAATTTTAGGAGAGAGGGAGAGTGAGCATGTGAACAGGGGGAGGACAGGGGGAGAGGATCTTCGAGCAGACTCGCCACTGACAGCAGAACCCATTGGAGGGTCCACCTCACCATCCATGAAATCATGACCTGAGCCGAAACCAAGAGTCTGGCTGAGCCACACATGCACCACTCATATAACTTTTAATATATTTTAGCTCATTTTGAACTAACAGGTTAATTTTGATATGTTTTGGGCACTCTTTTCACTCTCTATAGGGATGTTATTTTGCTCCTCATTTTCTTTTCCTTATAATAATTTTGCACAGGGCTTGACTTTGATTCATTTCCCTTACTTTTTTTTTATATGAAACTAACTTTCCTGAAATTTTAGAATAATGCAAAATTTAAAATCTTATGTATCTCCAATAAATGCTTAGTTCTGTTTTTATGTATTGTTCAAATATTTGATGGCTTGCTCATGAGAATTCTAGACCCTGTATTCCTGTCAATTTTGGTCTAGATCTTCTCTTTCTTTCTGTCACTTCTCAATTGTTACTCTACTCCTAGGAAGTTCTCATCACTGTGGGACTCTGTGTTGGGAGTAGTAGCGGTCAGTTTTGTGAATCCACAACTTCAGCCCCTTTCCTTTTCATGCGTTTACCCAGTATCGGAAGGGGTAAAAACCCTCCAGGTTCCAGCTTTTTTTTCTTAAACTGTCCTCCTTATGTTTTTCAGCAAATATATCTTACTTATTTGAAGCTCTCCCTTTCTCAGGTCTGACAGACACCTCACCATTTCTGCCTTCTCCATCCTGCACAGATAATGATATGCAGGTCTTACGGGTTTTGGTGCTTTGTCCCCTCCTGCCCTTCTGTTGGAGTTTGTGGGAATACCTTGTCACTTAGTAACATTTTAAATATTCTACCTTTTTTTTTTTCTTCTTGTGCTATTTGCTCTATTTTCAACTCAGCGTTTTGGAGGGATTGAAAAATCATGCTGCTAACACTACCATCTTCCCAGAAACCCACCAAACACTTGCATTTTTTCATTCACATTATGTTTTTGCATTAAGCCTCATGAATAAAGGTAGCTATGCTCCATATTTTCTCTGATACGTAGTATACATCTGTATAAATATGCAAACAATGTATCCATTTTTCAGATTAATCCTTCTTAAAGGGTTCTGTTGTTATTACAAACAATGCTTCTATAAATATTCTCTTATATCTCTACCTGCACACACACTGGAAACAAGGCAGTACAGTTCAAAGTGGTTTCAATTTGGAGAGAAACAGAGAAAATCAGAGGGAGTAGAATACTAAAAACTATGGAAGACTGCACATTTTTTCCAGCTAAAACTGAGTATTATTTAAAATGGACTATTTCTGTTGTTAGATTAGAATGTTTTAAACTAAGACTAAAATTATTTTCCCAATTACTAAAAGAAATTATGAAGAAGACCACATGAATTATAGAAAATATTAAAGAGCCCTATCTTCGATGTACATCTGAGTTACACTGTGAATAAATTTTATGACACATCAATGCATAGTTCTCTGGGCTCTGTAGTAAAAATCCCTGAAACCTCTTTTATGTGTATGGCCCATGCCTTTGGTATCATTTTCTCCTCCCTCAATTTGTTTGAGGAAAAGTTCCAGTCATATAAAGTAGGGGCAGTCAGATATTAGGCATGACTAGATACAGTATGAAAAGAGAGAAAGCAGCTCCTACAATGTTTCTGACAATGCAGGCATATTACCTACATCATGGACATTATTTTCTGGGGCAGATGGGAAGACAGGAGCTGGGAGAGAACTACCAGGACGAAGATGAAAAAATGCATTCGGTTACTTAAACTTGGAAGATTTTCTATTCAGTAAGTTTCAAATGGTTGGCAGTGGTTGTAAATTAACACCTGGCAGGTTCAGACAAATAGGCCAGTCTAACACGTGGTGACAGAAGGCAGGAAAACTCCCACATTTTTGTTTACAATCATTCTCTCCCTCCCTTCCCTGTAAGATTTCCTCACCCTTCCCTTCACCATGTGATTTGTCGTGCCTCCTATGAGGAAAGAAGGTATTCCTGCCTGAGCTTGGGCACACCCGTGTGACATCTTGACCAGTGGATAGTGAGCAGACATGATATAACACACATCTAGTGAAAGCTTTAAGATGGAACACGAGCCTTAAAATGGGGCCATGAAAAGAGCATGCACTATAGGCAGACGCTCCTTCTTCTAGGGCCCTGCAGGAGAGATACAGCCATAGTCAAGTCACAGCCGCTTTCAGCTAAGAAATTAAAGCTTACTCATGTAAGTAAGTGAGATTTAGGGACACTTTGTCCATGCAGCAAAATTGACTAATACAGATATTACTAAAAATGCAAGATAACATACACACATTGTAGCTCCCAAGCACATGTTCTTAAACATTCTTGCCTAAGGTTAATATTAGTCCTAAATACAGGAAAAGACAGATCCTGGGAAAAGAAGGCAAGGAATCCCATTCATAGACAGTGGAAGAAAATGGCAGTCGCTAGAAAAAGGGCTCAGAAATGTTGCATGCTATTTTTAATTTTGTTCTGAAAACATTCTTATATTTATCTCACATGGGGAAAAATAGAATTTTATTCTTACTGGCTCACAAAGCATGGAATACTCTGTGACAAATAATCATTTTTTTTTTCTAATTCAAATGTGGCATTTAGCATTCTATATTTGAAGGACATCCAAAATATCCCTTTCCTTCTTAACTTTACCTATCATTAGCAATTCTTGTCTTCTAGGGAAGAAAATTTTGCCTAAGTAATCCCTTAGCAACAGCCCACAATTCTTACAACTTGACTTGATAAGAATCCTTTCTGTAATTATTTTTATAGCTTGCAAATTTAGTATATTATAAACAATAACTGCCCACAATTTTATAAGCACTCCTTTCTAAAACAGTCTTAAAAAACTGTTCCAAGAGAGAATATGTATCTACATTCTTTACCAGAAAAATGAAATATGTGCAAAGAATTAGGCAACTTTCTTTACATGTTCATTTGATGGCAGAGTCTCTACTAGAACCCCTGCCTTCAAACACCAAAGTCTGTTTTATCTCACGATAAGAGGTTGTTTCAGATCAACTCAAGCTTCCCCCCCCTTCCTCACACTGACCTCCTAACTCAAAAAAAGACTTTCATAAATATTAATTTCTATCACTATAGGTAACTGGAAAACTAATTTATCTATGAACTTGATTAGCATAAGCTATAAACAAATTAGTAAAATTTGATTACAAAGATATGTTACTTTTAAAGTCAACAGAGAGGAAGAAGAGAGAAGAAAGAAAGTTGAAAATAATTTTAGTACCATTAAACTTTTAGATAATTTTGTTGTGCTACCTTTACATTTCAATTTAAAAAAAAATAAAAATAAAAAATAAAATATAAGCCATTCACTTACATAGTGATATCTAGTCTCTGCCAGTCTAATCAATACCACAGTGGAGAAAAGTGCACATTAAGGTGTATACACATTAGGGAAATTTTGCTTTGGGGAAATGTTCAACATGACTACAGATTAGTATCTTATAGACTTTTTTAGTTTTCAATCTAAAAGGCTTATATATTCAAAAGATCCTATTTTCTCTCACCAAAGACTGAAGGAGAGTTTTCTTGAAAGAGTATGAAAAAAAAAATGTGTGTTAAATTTAAAATAAGCCCTCTAAAAGAGGAAACAACACTGGATTCTCCAGTTGTTGGCCCCATTATAATCAGCCACTTCTCTGAATCTTATATCTATTGTCTTGGCATTTTTGGAGAACCAAAAATTTTTGTAATTAGTTGAAACTGAACACAGGTCTTTAGGTCCAGTGAAATATAAACAAGCATGGGTTTTTACTTTAAAGAAGAACACTTTGCTGTGTTTATTTCTAAATTTTATTGATCTTTCTGTGCCTTATATTAGTCAAAGTATTTGTTTTGGCAGTAAATACAGTGATGATGAAAGCCTAGGAAGTAAAAATTATCTTAATAGAAGGAAATGCATACTTTAAGAGAATAGTGATAATTCTGCATAAACCTCTTTGCTAACATGTTTTAAGTATGACTTTTAAGGCATCCTTATATCATGGGGAGAGAAAGCTCTCTCAAATCTCTTATATAAGGGTACTAACTCCATTCACTAACCACCTCCCAAAGACCCCACCTTCAAATATAATCACATTGGGGATTAGACTTCAACATAATGATTTTTTGTGGGATACAATCATTCAGTTTATAGCAAATACTATGTCTAATTTACTCTGCAAAATATTTTATATAAATATAAAAAATCATTTGTTCTTCATATGTGTTTGTATTGTTGTAGGTGCTAGTAATTGTTGGAAATCCCAAAAAACAAAATGTTAAAACACTCTTGGCATTATTTTGTAACTGGAATTGTTATTAAATCTATGCTTGGCCAAGAAGTTGCAGTTGTACCATGGTCATAAGAGATGGCAAACAAATTTAGGCTGTATTGCCATGCTTTCTAATATTACATTTAAGCGAATAATTTTAAAATCTATAATTTGGCTTTCATTGGGTTACGTCAAAAGACAAAAATACCAGATAAGCACAGAAATGAACAGCTGACATTCAGCTTACAAAGATATTCTTGCGATCATTAGATCTAAATCCATGGAGACAAGCACTGCATACAAGATTGGTTCTAAAGAAAACAGAAAAGGCAAACTTTGCAAATGGTCAAAAATTCCCTCAAAATTCCTTTATGACAAATTATTTGAAGATAGACAGCAGTCCTCTTTAAAGCTAATACAGCCAAATTTACCTTCACTGTTGGGATGGATAACTATTTCTTTGGTTAAGCACCAGTTTTAACAATAAATAAGCAACAAGCAAGAAACTTAAATTATGAGAGATATTTAGGTACTTGAAATTGCAACTTGTGAGTTGGAGTCAGAGCTCCCAAATCATACTTACTTTCAGGCATTTATATTCATTTTTCTCTACCTACTCCTATCTTCCACCCTCCCTCCCTGATTTACTTTTTCTCTAGTTACACATAGTTAAATTTCCTAAGTGAAACGTGATTATACTATGCCTATACTATAATGTAAATTAGGCCATCTTAAAAGTCATACATGAAAACACTTTAGCAAAGAGATTTATACAGAATTATCACTATTCTCTTGCAGTATGAATTCAGCTCTGTTAAAATAATTTCCACTTCCTAGGCTTTACTCTTACTTTCATCATCACAGTATTTACTGCCGAAACAAATACTTTGACTAACATAAGGCACAGAAAGATTAATAAAATTTAGAGATAAACACAGCAAAATGTTCTTCTCTAACACTCTAAAATAAATACCCATGGTTGTTATATTTCACTAGACCTAAAAACCTATGTTCAGTTTCTTCTAATTACAAAAAAGGTCTGGTTCTCCTAAAATGTCAAGACAGTAGATATAGGGTTAAGTGAGTTGGCTTAATATAATGAGCTTGAGAATTAGAGAACCCAGCTTTATTTCCTCTCCACAGAGGGCTTATTTCCAATTTAACAAAACAAAGCTCTAGAGCATCTCTACGTTTTGAAATAAGAAGGATAAGGAAGAACAAGCAATAATAACTGAGAAGGAAAAGCCTAAGAAATAGGAAAAGCAAGTGAAGGAACTGCCTTGGAAGCCAAATAAAGAAAATGCATCAAGAAGTAAAGAATGACCAATGCTGTCAAATTCCCCTGACAGGGTGACTAAAATGAATATTAAGAATTGGATGTGTGGGGCGCCTGGGTGGCTCAGTGGGTTAAGCCGCTGCCTTCGGCTCAGGTCATGATCTCGGCTCCCGGGATCGAGTACCACATCGGGCTCTCTACTCAGCAGGGAGCCTGCTTCCTCCTCTCTCTCTCTCTGCCTGCCTCTCTGCCTACTTGTGATCTCTGTCTGTCAAATAAATAAATAAAATCTTAAAAAAAAAAAGAATTGGATGTGTTTATCATGTTCTTTAAAATGCTTATACATGTAAACAGTTATATACGGCTATATATAAATACACATGATTTAATAACATCAACAATTGTCACTTCCCAGGCAGTGTTCTAAATGCTTTATATAGATTAACTAAATTTCTAAAAATCATGTGAGGTAAATGTTCTTATTATTCCCATTTTATAGATGAATAAGCTAATACATACAGGTAAGCTGATCTGAGTTGCTTGTACTGTAAGCTAAGCTTACAGTAAACCAGGCAGCTAAGATTCAAATCCTGGCAGCCTGTGTGAACTTCCCCAATGAGGACAGTTCAATTCCGGTTGTGTTGTTTTTTAAAAACTTTTATATATATGAGTGTTTCTGACCCTGGCAACAAAGAATCAAGCATGGATTTGATATGGTTTACACACACTATGCCCATAAGGCTTCACTTCATAGAATGCCATTTTTTAGGCAAAGAATGATTATAAACCCATGATATGCTTTGTTTTTGTAAAAGTGACTTTGAAATCTAATTAATAATAGTAATATGTATAACAAAAAAACAGCAGTTTCTGAATCCTTTGTTCTGAAATTCTTTAAAATAATCATTAGCAAGTTTTCCTCAGTGTTTGTGGTAGTCTGTTAAACTCATGAGGAGATAAAATACAGCTTCCTGCTAAGATTTTTCAAATAAGCAGTTACTGGATCATGAAAGATTCATTTTAACTTTATCTTTAAGTAAATGGGGAGCTTATGTAAAGGATTTAGCAAGAATATTTTTAAATGTGTGGTGAATTCAAAATGGAGAATAATTTAATGAGATAAAACTATGGTCAGGAAATATGTTTGGATAGCTTCTTTAACAACTTGGACAAGGAATGTGATGGAAGTAGTAACTGATAATGGAAATAGGTGAATAGATTTTAGGGCTACTTAAGGATACAAATCATACACTTAAGTGACTGGCTGAATATATAACTCAAAGAAGGAGCTAATAATATTCTTTAAATATTTGATTTGAATAAGTAGATGATGATGCCACTCATTGTCATTGTCTTTTTTGCAGTTTGGCTCTACTTCTTTTTCAATATATAGGCTTAAGTAGGAAGTCAACAATTTCTCAGTTAGCGAGCAATATTTCATTCCAGGCGTTTTCATGTCATTAATTGATTTTCAGTTTCCTATACTATAGATATTACCTTTATCCATGATTTTATATTATTCAGTAGATAGGTCAGGTAAGCAAATTAAAAGGAGCTGGTTAGTAACCATCAAATTAAAACCTGTAATTTATCTTATTAATATCCTGCTTAATATTCATACCAGTTTGATATAGAATGGAAAAGTAGTGGTAGTATTCTTGTTTTACTTGCATCTTGGGAACCTGGGAATCAAGTATGTTGGCAAATATGGATCTAAATTCCATATTTTCACATTATAAACCCAATTTCTAGTTTGGATGGAAAAATTCACATACAGAATTTAGAACATTAGACAAGCATTTAAAATTCTTAAGCACAAAGCAAAACCTATGCTACAAAAATTTTTGAGGTTAATAAATTCTATGTCATTTCTTTATCAGCTTCAAAGATATGTCAAATAGAAAATCATTTAACCTCATTTTACCTGAAAGCTTTTTTATTAAGAATAAGTGAAGCAATACAGAATTTTCTTCCTTTAACTCTCACTTCAATCCACTTCATTATTTTAATGCTTTCTCCATCATTTTTAGGAAGCAGATCTTTGATTAAATAGAAAAAGAAAGCAAAGAACTCTGTTGACACAAAAACACTGAGTTATGTATAGAAATAAGTTGTTAATTAGGAAGAAAATGGTGATTTGACCTGTAGACTTCTTACTCTGAAGGACTAATGAACCCCGTTAGAATACAAAACCTGAAGAATACAAAATCCCCTTCCAGTTCCCCTTCTTGTCACCCACATTGGAGAAAAAATCTCTTGTTTCCCTTCCCACCCCCAGCCAAGGATGTCTAATGCACAAGCTGCTGGTCTGCTTGCCTTTTCTCTTCTCTTCTCTTCTCTTTCTATTCTTCCTTCCTTCCATTCTTCATTCCTCCATCTTCTTTCTTTCTTTTTTAATATTTATGTATTTATTTGAGAGAGACATGAGTGTACATGAGTGAGGTAGGGGAGGGGGATGGCAGGCAGATGGACAGGGAAAGAAATCCTCAAGTAGATTCCCTGATGAGCAGGAAGCCTGATTTAGGGCTCAATCCCAGGACCCTGAGATCATGACCTAAGCCAAATCAAGAAACCGATGCTCAGCAACTGAGCTGCCCAGGTGCCCCCACAAGTTGCTGGCATATCTGACACTATACAGACATTTGTAGACAATGGAGGTGAGGATGGAAAAGGAATTCTAGGAAAAGGAATGAAAGGTAAAATAAGATGTTCAGGAGATTCAGTTTTGATGGACTGATTAGAGATTCAGTATGCAAAGTAAACAACATTTAAAATTATATTCTGGTCTCCATGAGCAATCATGATTATCCAATAATAATTTTTATATTAATGAACCATTCCTCTTTCCGTTTATAGATACTGCAGGGAGTAATTATGAGCTTAAGCCAATTTTAAGTTATTCCCCATTTAAATCACATTCATTGTTCTTGTTACTACAGAAAAGTCCAGTTAAGAATTCTGGTTTTATGTGAGATTGGCTCTGGAGTGTTGGGGTCAAAAGTTATGAACCCATGGGCCTCAGTGTAAATCAAGGGTTAATCAGAGAGCTATGAGTTTAATAACCTACAGCTCAATTAAAAAAGATGCATGGATGTAATATTCTTTTTCTTCCTCTCTATCCCCATCCAGCAATGTCCAGTGCAAGAATTAGCTGGAATTTACGACCCCATTTTTCATTTTAATCTTTTCATACATATAATTTGCATTCAATAAAATGCACAGATTCCATATGTACCATTTGATGACTTTTATAAATGTACACATGTAAGCACTACCCTAACAAGATACAGAACATTTCCTTTATCCCAGAAAGTTCTTATATAATCAATTTCAATATCCCCAACAATCTTAGACCTAGACAGCCACAGATTTACTTTCTTTCACTATGGATTAGTTTTGACTACTATAGAATTTGATATATGTCATTATATTTATGTAATCTTTTGAGCTTGGTTTCTTTGATCAACATAATGTTTTGGAAACTCATTGATATTATGTCAGTCCTCTACTCCTTTTTTATTGCTAAATAGTATTCCATTATAGATCACAATCTATTTATCCATTCTCCTGTTGATGGACATTTGTTGTTTCTAGTTTGGGACTATTATCAGTAGAATTGCTATGAGTAATCTTTTCAAATCTTTCTACACATATAGGCTTTATATTTTTTGAATAAATACTTAGGAGTGGAATTGCTGATCATAGAGTAAGAGTATATTT
Organism: Neogale vison; assembly: GCF_020171115.1. Lineage (NCBI taxonomy): Eukaryota > Metazoa > Chordata > Mammalia > Carnivora > Mustelidae > Neogale > Neogale vison. The sequence goes on from NC_058101.1 coordinate 30,588,546, forward strand.
AACTTTATTATAAATTGCCAAATATTTTTCTAATTAATGTCTGATTTCATATTTTCTCCAGCAGTATGTAAGAATTTTAATTGTTCCAGAGGTGTCTGTATGGCTCATTTGGTTAAGTGTCCAACTCTTGGTTTCACCTCAGGTCATGATCTCAGGGTTATGAGATTGAGTCCCATGTTGGGCTCTGCACTCAGTGGAAATTCTGATTCTTTCTCTCTCTCTGCTTCTCTCCCTTTCTCTCTCCTTCTACCTCTGTTTCTCCTCCCTCCTGCACATGGTTTCTAAATACATATATATAAATATATACATATATACATACATAAATTTAATCATTCCATTTCCTTACCAACACTGATATTGTCTCGGTTTTACTACTGATGAGTACCCAACCGACCAGCCTCAGATACCAATGCTGAACATTTAATAAGTCACCATTTCTTGGAAGAATATTCTAATGCAGAATAATTTCTAAATGTCACTAAAGTGGGCAGGGGAAGAAGAAGAAAGAAGAGGACCATAGTTTAGCCTTGCAGAATTTGATCTAATATCTAGATACAGGTTTTCCTTGATTAACTACAATGTCTTTTTAGTCACCACTATCCCAGAACTTACTAAAAGCCTTTTCATTCATGTGGCACCTACCACACACATTCCCTAAGTCCAAAGGATCCGTATTACAACAAAAACATGTGACAATGGGCTTATGAGACAGAAACAATTGATCTATTAGAATTATGGAATAGTCTTCTTAAAAGCAATCAACATGCCCAAAGTGGGAAAAAATAATATTGAGTTAGGACATTGTCCTTCAGGTTGCAGTATAATGATTGAACCAATGATAGATATATATTATTATGTCTTCTAGTGCTAGAATGCATTGGCCTGGGAACTGTAATTGTGATGAAGAATAGCCCCTCCCACAGTTAAACCATATCACACATTATCACACTCTTCATCTGCTTGTGGAAATTTTGTTTCCTTTTTCTACAATCATGGTCTCTGCTAGATAAAAATTGCTATATCCTGGGAAGATAATACACCCTCCAGGTGTTATGAAAATTAAGGTTTTTCTAAACTGGAGGTTGTGACTACTATCTGGTCACTTTGAGCTCCTCGTGTTGTGAAACAACATGTGAATAAAGGACTTACACTACTAGCCTAAAAAATAGATCCTGATCACATAAGGAACCAGAGTTTAATAAACTCTAGGATAAATATGTCCAGAAACCAGCTGATATGCTGATTTTTCTCTTTGTATTTTCATGTTTAGCCAGAGCCACCAATAAGCAATAATAACAAACACAATACAACCTGTGCAGCAGAAGGAAGAACACTAAAGCTTAAGAATTAAGATCTAAGTAACATAAGCCAGACCACCTAAAACGTTAGCAGAAGATGAGGAGAATCTAGAATGGGTAGATGAGAAAAAAAAAATGATGCATATTAATTATGACTTCAAGACTAGATAGTTAACCTTCTAACTAGAGTCTTCCAAGAGATTATAACTGACCTCTAACTTGAAGAATGGTACCCTTCTCCTCTGAGGAAAGAAGTGAAGACATCTTTACTTTTTTTTCTAATATTTTATTTATTTATTTTAGAGAAGAGAGAGAGTGCGTATGTGCATGCAAGCAAGCAGGGGAGGAGCAGAGGGGGAGGGAAAGGGAAATAATCTGAAGCAGACTCCAAGCTCAGCATGGAGTCTGATGTGGGACTTGATCCCCGAGCTCTGAGATCATAGCATGAGCTGAAACCAAGAGTTGGATTCTTAACTGACTGAACCACCCAGGCACTCTTACGTCTTTATTCTTATTTTTAAAAAATGGAGTCTCAGTATTTTTTTTAAGATTTTATTTATTTGTTTGACAGACCGAGATCACAAGTAGGCAGAGAGGCAGGCAGAGAGAGGAGGAAGCAGGCTCCCTGCAGAGCAGGGAGCCCGATGCAGGACTCGATCCCAGGACCCTGAGATCATGACCTGAGCCAAAGGCAGAAGCTTAAAACACTGAGCCACCCAGGTACCTGGAGGCTCAATATTTTAAAATGGAATCTCTATAGAATGGAGGACATAAGTGATTCCAGTGATGCAAGAAATAGACTCTATTTGATAAATCTTATGTGCCTCTTCAGTTTCCCTTAACTGCCTCTTTCTGAATGCATCATTCACCTCCTGGACCATGCTGTCATACCATGGCATAGTCCCTTGTTCTTGGACATCAGAGCATAGCAACCAGCTACACTCCATATTTTGTTTTGTTTTCTGTGTCTTCTTGACATGTTCAAATTTGATGAAATGCAGTCACAACAGTTGTGGTATTTGAAATCTTGAACTGTCATTGAAGTGGCTATATGATGCAAATTATATGTGATGGGAAAGTTAATATTCCATAAGGTGAAGTTTAACCAATGGAAAATAGGAGAAAAGAAGGATTTTGATAGAGACATTTGCCTTCTCTCCTCTTTTCCACAGAGTATTCCAAAAGATAGCTGCTCCTTGTTGTCTTTCCTGAGAAGTTCTGTATGCCAAGTCAGTGCTTTATTAAGAAGCATTAGCGTAGGAAGTAATACAACTTTTCGCACTGATTAACTTTCCTTACATCCCTTCTCTTTTCACTTGTTGTTCTGTTGTGCACCTTCCAAATGAGTTATGAGCATTTTAATCCTTGCCTTAGGTTCAGTTTTTAGAAGACCAGGATTAAAAGAGTAGTGTTATTCATGCATTTAATATTAGTCTTTATACATGTATATTATAGAAGATAAAAGCATGAACATTAAAGGCAGCCATGTGAATCAAATCTCAGTTACATATCAGAAATATGTTCCTAGACATATCGCCTAGTGTTCTGTGATCCTCAAGTTTCTCATCTGGAAAAAAAGTGACAACACAGAGAGAGAAAGGGTAGTAAGTAATTAAAAATGTGTATCAACTAATTTTTATACAGTTATGTTTAGTTGACCCAGTACTTTAAAGTCAAAGACCTCCCTACTTTCCATTCAAATTCATGATTAAATAAGAATCTTCAATTTTATAATACCTGACACAGATTCTACTTACCATTACCACTGATTACTCTTACAGGATGAGTGTCTGAATCAGAAAGAGTAGGGAAATCACAGTTTTTTCCTGGGTATTTTCAAATAAAGTGAAGAAAGAATTCTGCCCAGGGAGTTGAATATAAAAAGTTGTGAAAACCAGGAGTTATCATTGACTATGTTCCCTGTCATACAGAGCAAAACTCATTCTACAGGGAAATAGAATCTGATAGGAATAAAAGAGTAGAGCTAAGAGATTGAGACTGACTTTTGATAACTGCTAAAATCGCAGATATTAGTTATCAATGAGTCTGTCCTCTACCTTTGTCTTTAACTCAGCCTGGATCCTCAGGCCTCATTTGATTTTTTGGGCCAGTACATTTCCAATTTTGCTTAAACTAATCTTAGTTGCATTTCTGACAACCACAACTTCAAAAAAAGGAAAACATATGGGCATTTAGTACAATACTTCACCACCTAGAAAGTCCTCATAAATAGTAATACACATATTTTAGAAGAATTATTCATTTAAAAGAGTATAATAAAAAAAATTAAGAAGTTTCCGGGCAGGGGCGCCTGGGTGGCTCAGTGGGTTAAAGCCTCTGCTTTCGGCTCAGGTCATGATCCCAGGGTCCTGGGATCGAGCCCTGCATTGGGCTCTCTGCTCAGCGGGGAGCCTGCTTCCTCCTCTCTCTCTGCCTGCCTCTCTGACTACTTGTGATCTCTGTCTGTCAAATAAATAAATAAAATCTTTAAAAAAAAAGTTTCTGGGCATATATGAAATTCTTATGTAACTCCTCAAGTAGAAATATTGGTCTTTTAACTACAACTCAAAAGAATAAATTGTGAGAATGATCTCCCAAAGGGAAGAAATAGTTGACAATGGAATAAAATAATAAGAAAGATGGTCATTGGCTTAAATAAGATCTCTTTTTAACTCTTCCCCAGTGGCTATCCAAGTTGAAAGTGACACAGCAACAAAAAAAATTCCCAAGGCATTTTCTGGAAAAATAAAAAATAAAGAGAATTCCCAGGCCTATTGGCCCATATTTCATCATTTCACATGTCAGCTTCTAGTTTCAAAGACTGTTCAGCTTGAGGTCTGTGAATCAAATTTTTTTCCCACAAAGCATACTTCCAGGGCTAAATGGATATAGGATGTATCTACATAGCACAAGCAATCTGCTGTGTCTTCAGTTACATTAAGAATTATCACCTTTGATTTTTGCTACTAAAATGAATATTTTTGTATAAACAAATGCATTCAGAGAAATGAGGAGAGAAAACATTTGAGGATATTTGGAGAATTCCTATATCACAGTGACAGACAAACAACATTTATTGAATTCCTTTTTTTGTTGTTGTTCGTTTTGTTTTATTTTAAAAACTGTATTTATTTATATATAGAGAGAATCTCTCTATTATATATATAGAGAGTGAGAGACAGAAAGCACAAGCAGGGGGAGCTGTCAGAGGCAGAGGGAGATTCAGACTCCTTGCTGAGCAGGAAGCCCAACCTGGGGCTCTATCCTAGGCTCTGGGATCATAACCTGAGCTGAAAGCAGACGCTTAACCGACTGAGCCACCCAGGTGCCCCCATTGAATTCCCTTTGTATATTTATACTATATGAGAAGGTAGCTAGAGATTTTAAACAGCTATGCTTAAAGTACAGTAAATTGTAGTAAATGTTTACAACACTTATTTACTAAGTAATGTACCATAAGGGAGATAATATGGTGGCTGTTTATAAAGCTGTAACTGTAAAGTCTGGTAACAACACTAACTTTTTTATTATGTGGACAAAAATGTATTGTTTACTTGGGATAGGAGAATGATACTCTTTTAACTACATTCTTGCAGCACAGTCACTTACATAGGATGATTAAGGACAGTTATTTGAAGATGACTTTTATTTGGAGTCCAAATTGATTTACATGCTAAAGTACATCCCACAAATACAGGGAATTTTGTGAATTTTAAATTCAGGTAAAATCAGATAGAAGAAACTAAGAGGCAAATCGAAACTCCCAAATGTACGAACGTAATGCAGGGTTAAGGAAGGATTCCAGGAAGCTGCAGTGACAAAGAACAGTTACTCAGAGACTACCATACCTTCTCACATTTCTAACGAGAACACCTCATCCCTAAGACAAGTTCCATCAGTCCTTAAGTAGCTCCTACTTCCATTTCTCCTCTCCTTAATAAGTCCTGTCACTTGTATCCTCAGAACACTAAGTTTATCATCAGCCTGGATGCATCGTCTCCTCCCAGTTTCAACTGAGCAGAATGCTTACCAACGTCTCAAAATGAGACTATTTCCCTCAAACCACACATAGAACTGGGCCAGGAGATGGCCTAGATGACCTCTCTCTTGGCTACCACCCAAACATTGTCATTTCCATCAAATTTCTTCCTTAAAAAAACACCATTTCTGCTAAAAAATCATGGCCTCCACATATACTGTGATTACAGTAGTACTACTGTGATCTCGTTTTAGTCCTCTTTCTCATGAACGGAAGGCCATGTTCGCACACGAATATGTTGGGACATATATTTGCACGTGTCAGTCATGTTGTTAAAAATGACACATTTGACACCGCAGGCTCTCAGATCCCTAGCATCTTTACCTCACCCCAAGGTACCACAGTGTGTTCTGCTCTACAGAAGTATATGGAGGCTTATCGCCATTTTCTTCACAACTCCATCAGGCGTCTTATGCTTGAGTCATTGCTTTCCCTTATGTTCCTCAGACCAGGAATATTATTATTCATTTTGAAGGTTGACACTAACAGTGGGAATGTGGCCAAATGAAAGGCTCTTAATAAGTCATTTTTTATGTATTCCTAAAGTTGTTCATTACAAGGGAAATTTGTTGTCTTGATCTACTGTGAAAAGATAGGACATAAAAGCAAAGCCTTAGGTAGTCCTGGGTATGGATGCCCAAGCTTTAGGCCTTCCATTATTTTCATTTGTTCACCATTAATGGAGAAATCCCATCAATCCCAGATCTACAGGATTATATTTGTTAAATTCTTTACTTCTGAATTTTCCACAATTAGGCACCTCTTCCAGTGCAGACCCTAGTCTAGCCTTCTACAAATGATTATTATGTTTCCATGGCTCTGGGTCTGCCAGCATCTTATGTCTGGTTTTGAACTCAGCACTACCCAGCTCAAGTTAATATCTGCTGAAAATACCTTAAGCTCTTTCAACCCTTCTATTTCTGGGGTTAAGCTTTTGACTTTTACATGTGAATGTTCAAATTAGCTATTTGTTAAACACCACAAACAAAATGGAGATCCCCTATTTCTTTTCAAGCTTAAGGTAATATATTAGTTCTTCTGACAGGGGGAGATCTGCTCAGCTCTATCAAATTTAGTAACTCACTGTGATTTTATTAGGCAATTGTTGTAGTATAGCTTTATCTATTTATTTCTTTGTTTTTGAAGACTTGTCCACTACAGTGATTACCCATGATCTTAATTCTTATATTATACCTTATTTCTTGCTTCTTTTTAGTATTATCATGTTTTCCTCATAAAGATCTTTTGAAGATACCAAAAAACCTATACAAATTTAACTATACATGTAACATGATAAATATATTTTTTTCTGAAAAGTTGAAGCTTCCTTTGTATGTTTGAGATTTTATAACAATATAAGTATTATTACAACTTGCACTCTCTATTTCCCTTACATGGAAATCACGATGTGTTTCCTAACGTTCTTTATGTTACTTGATGAAGATTTTTTTTTCTGGACATTTTTATCACAGTTTTTAAGGGAAAGTAAATTTATCAAATCACGCATTGGACTGGACTTCCAAAATAATCAAAATAATTTCACTTTATTAATCCACATTACAAGTTTATGAGTTAGTTCAATTATTCTTATTAGTAATCAAAATGTAGTCTTCAAAGATACTAAATTTTCACAAATTTTTACTAGAACTGGAATTGAAACCTAGGTGGATCCCAGCACTACTGGGGTGCTACTTATTCCAAAACATTAAGGAATGTATACTCTAGAAACTACAGAACACTTATGAAAGAAATTGATTAAGACACAAAAAGATAGAAAAACATTCTATGCTCATGGATTGGAAGAATAAACATTGTGAAAATGCCTATCCTCCCCAGAGCAATCTATATTTTTAGTGCCATCCCTATAAAAATACCATTGGCATTTTTCAAGAAGCTTAAACAAAGCATGCTAAAATTTGTATAGAACCGAAAAAGACCCTGAATCACTAAGAGAATGATGAAAAAGAAAAACAAAGCTAGGGGCATTACATTGCCTGACTTTAAGCTATATTACAAAGCTATGATCGCCAAGACAGTATGGTATTTGCACAAAAATGGACACATAGACCAATGAAATAGAATAGAGTCTCCATAAATGGATACTGGACCATTCTCTTACACCATATAAAGATAAACTCAAAATGAATTAAAGACCTCAATATGAGACAGGAATACATCAAAATCCTAGAGAAGAACATAGGCAGTAAGGCATGTCTTCTTTCAAGTCATGTCTCCAAATGCAAGGGAAACAAAAGCAAAGATGAACTTTTGGGACTTCATCAAGATAGAAAGCTTCTTCACAGCAAAGGAAACAGTCAACAAAACAAAGAGGCAACCCATAGAATGGGAGAAGGTATTTGCAAATAACATTACAGATAAAGAACTGGTATTCAAGATCTATAAAGAATTTATGAAACTTAACACTAAGAAAACAAATAACCCAGTCAAGAAGTGGGCAAAAGACATGAACCCCCAGCACTTCAGTAAGTGACTATGTTATTAGATAGGACCTGGAAAGAGGTTAATTAAGATAAAGTGAGGTCTTTAGGGTGGACGCTAATCCAATCTGTCTCATGTCTTCATAAGTAGTAATGGAAGAGACATCAGGAATGTTTGCACAAAGAGGAAAATCCGCTTGAGGACACTGTGAGAAGGCAACCTTCCACAGGCTAGAAGAGAAGTCTTACCAGAAAACAATCAATCTTTCTTTCTTTCTTTTTTTAAGATTTTACTTATTTATTTGAGAGAGATACAGAGTATGAAAGCAGGGAGGCTGTGGGAGAGGCAGGGAGAGGAGAGAGGGGCAAGTAGATTCCCTGATGAGTATGCAGCCAGATGGGGAGTGATACCTCAGGACTCCAGGACTCTGAGATCATGATCCAAGCAGAAGTCAGATGCTCAACTGATTGAACCACCAGAAACCAATCTTCCTGACACCTTGATCTTGGACTTCTAATCTTCAGAATTGTGAAAATATAAATTTCTGTTGATTAAGCCACCCAGTCTGTGGTATTTTGTTATGGTGATTCTGGCAAAATAACATAATGTTCAATTGTTCCTTTAACTTTTGAATATGTTGAAAGCAAACCAGTGTATTTCATGAATCAGTTATCAGTCAGTTTCCATTGATCTTTTTTTTCTTATTTTCTTGCTCTTTGCATGCTTGGTAATTTAATAAATACCAGCCATTATGAATTTCAAATTTTTGGGTGCTGGATATTTTTGTATTCCCCTTTCTGCACTTTGTTTTGGGATATAGTTAAGTAACTTAAACACAGTTGTGATAAGGGAAACAAAAGCAAGAGAAAGGTAACTTAAATTAAGTCTTCCTACAGCTTGCAGCCCACTGACAGATACCTGGAACATGCAGTGTTTCCATTCCTCAAGGAACTCCTGGCCACCTCAGTGCCTTAATGTTTATGTTTCATTAAAGACTGAAACCTTATCTTAACCGTAACCCTATCTTAACAGCAGCTAGCCCCTCAAGGTCCTGAAAACCTTGCTTCAAAATTCCTTAGAAATTTACTTTATCTCTACCTTTCTCTCCCTCCACAAACTTAAAAGTTTATCATCAGTCATTCTTCACAATCCCGGTGTAGCTCTTTCTGCCCATCAGTCCTGTCCCTGTGCTATACTACAATCACCTTTTTGCAACAAAAACATCTCAAGAAGTCTTTCTTTTCCATTCACTCACAAACCCAAAAAACTTCCAAATTTCAACAGTTTGATCTTCTGGGTCTTGCTTTTAAGATTTTTTAGGTAGTACCAGAACAACATTTTGACTATGGCTAACTATTCCCCACTACTAAGGTAATACAATTCTGAACACTCTATCCAAAGTCCATAAGTTATACAATATTCCAGGCTGGTTTACAGGAGCAGCATTAACTATTCCAACTACCATCCCAGGGAATACCAGGGACTCTTCCCTTTTGTCCTTCTTCAAAATATCAACTCTATACTGCTTAAAAGAGATGAACTTTAAATATGAGGATAGAAATACAATTGACTGGATTTTTTGGATTTTTCTTTATTCATTCATCTGTTGAAGGGAATCTTGGCTCTCTCATATATACAATGGAATGTTATGCCTCCATCAGAAAGGATGAATACGGGACTCCTGGGTGGCTCAGTTGGTTAAGCAGCTGCCTTCGGCTCAGGTCATGATCCCAGCGTCCTGGGATCGAATCCTACATTGGGCTCCTTGCTCGGCAGGGAGCCTGCTTCTCCCTCTGCCTCTGCCTGCCATTCTGTCTGCCTATGCTCGCTCTCTTCCCCTCTCTATCTCTGATAAATAAATAAAATCTTTAAAAAAAAAAAAGAAAGGATGAAAACCCAACTTTTGTTTGTATCAACACGGATGGGACTGGAAGAGAATATGCTGAGTGAAATAAGTCAAGCAGAGAGGGACAATTATCATATGGTCTCACTTAATTGTGGAACATAAGGAATAACATGGAGGACATTGAAAGAAGGAGAGGAGAAAGGAGCTGATGGAAATCAAAAGGGGAGATGAAGCATAAGAGACTGTGGACTCTGAGAAACAAACTGAGGGTTTTAGAGAAGAGGGAGGTGGGGGGTTGGGTGAGCCCAGTGGTGGGTATTAAAGAGGGCACATATTGCAAGGAGTACTGGGTGTGGTGCATAAACAATGAATCTTAGAACACTGAAAAATTTTTTAAAAAGTTTAAATTTAAAAAATTGCATCCTTCTTTGTTCTTTATCTTAAAGGAACGGCTTCACTTTTTTATGAATGATTATTATGTTAGCTATGTCCTTGTCATTACAGACTTTATAATTTTGAAGTGGATTCCTTCTATGTTTGTTGAGAGTTTTTACCATGAAAACTTATTAAATTTTATTTGCTTCACCTTCATTTCTTAAGATGATTTTTATCCTTCATTCTGTTAATGTGTTGTATATATTAATTTATTTTCATATGTTGAAAAATCCTTGGATCTCAGGGATAAATCTTAGGTCACAGCATATAGATCTTTTTAATGTACTATTGAATTTAGTTTGTGAGTATTTTGTTGATAATTTTTGCATCTATGTTTATCAAGGATATTGTTCTGAAACTTTCTTTTTTTGTAGAGCCATTTACAGATTTTGGTCAGGTGTTGCTGGGCTTATAAAATGAGTTTGGGAGTGTTCCCTTATCTTCAATGTTTTGGAAGAGTTTGAGAAGAACTGGCATTAATTCTTTAAATGGTCATATTTACCATATAGCTCTGTGGTTTTCTCTATTAGGATGTTTTCAATTACTGCTTCAATCTCCTTACTTGTTATTGGTCTGTTCAGACTTTCTATTTCTTCATAACTCAATCTTGGTAGGTTCTGTGTTTCTAGGAATTTAAGAACTTTCTATCAAAGAAACAATCAAGTGAGCAAAAATACAATGTACAGAGTGGAGGGTGATAATTGCATGACAGCTCTCTTACAAAGGGCTCAACACTGGTCCAGACTGTTCTTCAGCAAAGCTCAAAAGCAACTAAAATAATTTCTCAATAATAACTCCACATTCTAAGAACATCAACCAATTCTTTGAGTAATGACAAATTTTTCTAAGCTTTTTGTTTATTCTTTGTAGTTAGAATCCATGAACAATAAGAAATACATTCAAAATCCTTGGTAAACACAAAAGATGGAGTAGGAGGAAGATAAACAGGCTACCTCTCAGGTGACCTTATAATTTAGGGATGGCATTTAGTGATACAGAAATTCATGAAATCTTGTTAATCAGTCTCCTGTGTTGTACCACACATTTTGCCAAACATAGAATAAGAACAAATTTTCTTTTTATTGTGATAAGAACACTTATAATAAGAGGTATCCCTTATTTCTTAAGGTTTGTTTATTTGTTTTAAAGAAGGAGCCCTTGAGAACAAGAGAGTGTGAGTGGGGAAGGGGCAGAGGAACGAGAGAGAATGCTAAGCATGGAGCCCGATGCAGGTCTTGATCTCAGAACCCTGAGATCATGATCTGAGCAAGACTGAAAAGCTGGGCACTGAACTGACTGAGCCACCCAGGTGCCCTGAAATCTATCCCATTAACAAATTTTTAATTATATGATAAAGTATTATTAACTATAGGCACAATGTTGTATTATAGATCTCTAGAGCTTAATCACTCTGTATAACTGAAACTTTATACCCATTTATTAGCAGGCTTCTCTCTTTAAGGAGCTTATAGAAATGGATCATAGACAGACAATCTACAGAACAAAACAAACAAATAAAAACCCAAATTTCTTGCTTAGTTATCTACATGCAACTACTGAAGGCTGAAAAATCAGGAAATATTCAAATACGTAATATTTGGTGTTGGCTGAAGTAAACTGGAATGTTGGAGAGAACTATAAGAAACGGGAAAAGAAAGTTCAACACTCATTATTTCACGAAGTTTCTTGGGCTTATTCTGGAATCCATATAGAAATAACAAAGAATTTTATTCAAGATGGGACTGGGAGGGAGACAAACCATAAGAGACTCTTAATCTCACAAAACAAACTGAGGGTTGCTGGGGGGAGGGGGGTCAGGAGAGGGTGGTGGGGTTATGGACATTGGGGAAGGAATGTGCTATGGTGAATGCTGTGAAGTGTGTAAACCTGGCAATTCACAGACCTGTACCCCTGGGGCTAATAATACATTATATGTTTACTAAAAAATTTTAAAAAAATTTAAAAAAAGAAATAATATAGAATTTTAAACAGGTGCTCAAAAATTCACACTGGTGATGCAGAAAGAGCATTTCAATTTTGTTGATAGGGAGGGCTTCTTCAATTGAAATATGAAAAAGCAAGGAAGGAGCTAGCCAAGCAACAAACATGGGGGAAAATATTCTAGCAACAGGAATAGATAAGCCCAATATTTGAATGAAGCTTGGCATGTTTCAAGAACAGAAATATAGTCACAGTGAATGAAATGTGATGATCAAGAGGAAGAATAATAGCATTTGTAATTCCAAGCAAAGATTAAGGTAACCTAACTTCAGGTTAGGAAGTCATCTTAAGAAATTTGGATTTTCT